>NW_024070203.1:2998982-3206244 GCF_014754425.2 Oryx dammah | reverse complement strand
GGGGGGGGCGGGGAGTCTGAAATAACGGCAGATAATGATTGCAGCCAAGAAATTAAAAGAAGCTTACTCCTTGGAAGGAAAGGTATGACCAACCTAGATAGCATATTCAAAAGCAGAGACATTACTTTGCCAACAAAGGTCCGTCTAGTCAAGGCTTTGAGTTTTCCAATGGTCCTGAATCGATGTGATAGTTGGAATGTGAAGAAAGCTGAGCGCTGAAGAATTGATGCTTTTGAACTGTGGTGTTGGAGAAGACTCTTGAGAGTACCTTGGATTGCAAGGACATCCCACCGGTCCATCCTAAAGGAGACCAGTCCTGGGTGTTCCTTGGAAGGACTGATGCTGAAGCTGAACTCTAATACTTTGGCCACTTCATGTGAAGAGTTGACTCACTGGAAAAGACCCTGATGTTGGGAGGGATTGGGGGAAGGAGGAGAAGGGGACAACAGAGGATGAGATGGTTGGATGGCATCACTGACTTGATGGACATGAGTTTGAGTGAACTCCGGGAGTTGGTGATGGCCGGGGAGGCTTGGCGTGGTGCAATTCATGGGGTCACAAAGAGTCAGACATGACTGAATGACTGAACTGATTTGAATGTAGAAACAGACATAGGGAATAGACATATGGAAATGGGAGAGGGAAAGAGAGGGTGAGATGTATGGAAGGAGTAACATGGAAATTTACATTACCATATGTAAAATAGATAGCCAATGAGAATTTTCTGTATGTCTCAGGAAACTCAAACAGGGGCTCTGTATCAACCTAGGTAGTGGGATGGGGAGGGAGACGGGGGGAGTTTCAAATGGGAGGGGATATACGTATACCTATGGCTGATTCATGTTGTGTTTGACAGAAGACAACAACATTCTGTAATTATCCTTCAATTAAAAAATAAATAAATTATAAAAATAGATGGACAACAAGAACCTACTCAATAGCCCAAGTATAGTCAATATTTTGAATAACCTAAAAGGGAAAATAATATAAAAATAATCTCTATCTATCTACCTATCTATCTATATGTTCTTTTCAGATTCTTTTATATAAAATATTTTATATTATAAAATATTTGATATATATATGACAAAATTACTGTGATGTCTACTTGAAACTAATTCAACATTAGTTTCAACATATCTATCCATGTACATATATATCTATCTAAATCTCTGTGCTATATATCTGAAAATAACACAATATTATAAATCAACTATACTTCAGTTAAAAATAAAATGAGGAATTTTCTAGTTGTCCAATGGTTAAGACTCCCTGCTTCCACTGCAGTGGGTGTAGGTTCAATTTCTGGTCAGGGAACAAAGACAGCTGTATACAGTGCACGACAGCCCAAAAAATTAAAAAGGAAAAAACAAAGTAAGAAACAAAACAAAATAATAGCTAGTGCTATCACGGTTGAATGAGATCCCCAAAATGGTTGCTGCCAGCATCTCATTTCCGAGGGGGACCCCACATGCTTCCGGCCTCTGCAGGACTATCTCCAAGATCAGTAAATGAGTGACCCAGGCTCCTGGCGAACCATTGCGTCTGTGCTGGGACTTGGTGCATGAGATTTTGCGCATGCCCTTTAAGAGCACAGTCTATTGCCTGCTGTCCTTCTGCTCCCCCAACCCCAAATCTGGACTTTCTGGGGGCTCATTCTGTATGTTGGGAGCCCTAGGCTCCTCACTCTTGATAAGGATGTTGACGGTTGTGGTTTCCCTCCGCTTATGAGTTGCTGACCCAAAAAAACATACCTGCACTCCTCCTACCCGTCTTCTGGCTCCTCTGCATCTTTTCTCCTAGTGTTCAGGGAATGGACCGTTGCTCTGTAAGGAGATGCAGTTTCGGTGTTATCATGGAAAAGGTAAGTTCAGGGTCTTCCTACCCCATTGTCTTGATCCCCCACCAAGCAGAGCTGCACCTTTTTCATTTTAACTGAGAGCAAATGAGATACTAGCTTTTTATCAGTATATTATTGAGCTTATTTAGAAAACTCATAAATAAATCCATTTTATCTGAGTCATCTTTGACCTTGTAACATAAAAAACGTCTCCTCCATAGATCTTCTACAAATTCCTAAATATATCTATTTAGATTTTGTGCTAATCATTTTCATTTCTTGTTTCTCGGGCCTGGAACAATGAGTCACTTTATTTTAGGACAAAATTTGTCTTTTTTTCCCCCTTAACAGAAACAAGTCATTCATATCTCATGCCTTCCCCCACCCCACATTTTTAATTAAAAATACATGCTATTTTCCTTTCAACTTTCTAGTTTCTAGTAGTTTCCTTTATATTTATTTATTGCCTATCATAATACTAGCATTCTATAGCAAATGAATACATTTTATGAATATATTATTTCATAATTTGTAGGTACATATTTTTCATAATACAAATTTTCCATGTGACAAAAGAAAAATATATATCAGCAGATTCAAATATCCTTTGGCTCTGTAAAACTTAAGAAGTCAAGAATAGATAAACTTAGGCTTAGAAATTAGTGTTTCAGTATTTTCTGATATTTGGAAAGGGCCTTGGTAGTTTATGAATATCCATCATTTAACTTAAGTTAGTATAACTTTCAGATTTTAAGATACCAAAAAAGGTTTTGAAATTATTAACATATTTTATAAAACAATTGTTATTGAGAAAGTTCATTTATATACTTTTATCCCATTTACACCCATTTAATTCATTTGTCTTTTAGCAAACTGTGCTTGAATTGCTCATCAAAATTTCATGAGACATTAAGGAAAGCTATCCGTCATCTTGAGTTACTTTTCTTGTAGACAAATCAGAAAAGTATGAAAAAACCCACACACAGAAGCAAAGAATCTAAAAGTTGGAACATTTGGCTCTTCTTAAACTTTTTTTATTGCCTTGCTTGAAATACATTCATAATTTATTTTTAATTTTATGTTTAAGTCCTACATTGAATTTATAATTTTATAGTCTTCAACATCTAATAGAGATAACATAAGCTTGTTTGACTAGTAAACCTAGGTAGAGAAATTTGCATGACTGCAGTATGTTTACTGAGGACAGCTCTGAAGTCATGCCTGTTTTTATTAAGCCAACAAACTTAAGCTGGCCTTTTGAAAAAATTTTATTGGAGTATAGTTGATTTACAATGTTTTTTTAGTATCAGGTGTATAGCAAAGTGAATCAGTTATATGTACATATACTACTCTTTCTTTTTTTTTAAAGATTCTTTTCCCATATAGACTATTACAGAGTATTGACTAGAGTTCCCTGTGCTTTACAGTAGGTTCTCTATGCTCCCAATTTATCCCTACCTCCCTTATTCCCTGGTAAACATGTTTGTTTTCTACATCTGTGAGTCTACTTCTGTCTTGTAAATAAGTTCATTTGTACCATTTTTTTTAAGATTCAACAGATGAGATATCGTATGATATTTATCTTTCAGTGTCTGACTGACTTCAATATGACAATCTTTGGTTCACCCATGTTGCTGCAAATGGCATTATTTTTTTTTTTTTACAGCTGAGTAATATTCCATTGTGTAAACATACACACACATATGTATCACATCTTGTTTATTCTTTCTTCTCTTGATGGACATTGAGGTTGCTTCCATGTCTTGGCTATCGTAAATAGTGCTGCAATGAACATTGGGGTGTATGTATCTTTTTGAATTATGGTTTTCTCAAGATGTATGCCCAGTAGTGGGATTGCTAGGTCACATGATTGTTCTATTTTTAGCTTTTGAAAGAAATTCCACACTATTCTCCATAGTGGATGTACCAGTTTACATTTCCACCAACAGTGTAGGAGGGTACCCTTTTCTCTACACCCTCTCCAGCATGTATTGTTTATGGATTTTTCGATGATGGTCATTTTGACTGGTGTGAGTTGGTACCTCATTATAATTTTGACTTACATTTCTCTAATAATTAGTGATGTTGAGCATTGTTTCATGTGTTTGTTGGCCATCTGCATGTCTTCATTGGAGAAATGTCTATTTGGACATTTTTTCTTAAGTTTGTTTGTTTTTTGATGTTGAGCTGCATGAGTTGTTTGTATATTTTGGAGATTAATCTTGTCAGTAGTTTTGTTTGCAAATATTTTCTTCCTTTCTGAGGACTGTCTTTTGATTTTGTTTATAGTTTCCTTTGCTGTGCAAAAGCTTTTAAGTTTAATTTGATCCTATTTGTTTATTCTTGTTTTTATCTTCATTACTCTAGAATGTGGTTCAGAAAAGATCTCACTGTGATTTCTGTCAAGGAGTGTTCTGCTTATGTTTTCCTGAAAGAGTTTCATAGTGTTCATTCTTACCTTTAGGGCTTTATTCCATTTTGAGTTTATTTTTGACTAGGGTGAATCAACATGGTATATCTCTCCATCTGTTTATGTTGTCTTTGATTCCTTTTATCAGTATCTTTTAGTTTTCTGAGTACAGGTCTTTTGCCTCCATAGGTAGATTTATTCCTAGGTATTTTATTCTTTTTGTTGCAATGGTCAATGGGATTGTTTCTTTAATTTCTCTTTCTGATCTTTTCTTTTTAGTGTATAGGAATGCAAGAGATTTCTGTGTATTAATTTTGTGTCCTATAATTTTACCAAATTCATCAATGAGCTCAGTAGTTTTCAGTAGTATCTTTAGGGTTTTCTATGTCTAGTATCATGTCATCTGCAAACAGTGATAGTTTTACTTCCTGTTTTATAATTTGTATTACTTTAATTCTTTTCTCTGATTTCTGTGGCTAGGACTTCCAAAACTCTATTGAATAACAGTGGTGGGAGTGTACATCTTTGTCTTATTACTGATTTTAGAGGAAATGCTTTCAGTTTTTCACCATTGAGAATGATGGTTGCTGTGGGTTTGTCATATATGGCCTCTATCGTGTTGAAGTATGTTCCCTGTATGCCCACTTTCTGGAGAACTTTTATCATAAAAGTGTGTTGAATCTTGTCAAAGGTTTTTCTGTATCTGTTGAGATGATCATATGGGTTTTTTCCCCTCAGTTTCATAATATAGTGTATCACATTGGTTTATTTGTATATATTTAAGAATCCTTGCATCCCTGGGATAAACCCTACTTGATGATGGTGTATAATCTTCTTGACATACTGTTAGATTCTGTTTGTTGGGATTTTGTTGAGAATTTTTGTGCCTAAGTTCAACAGTAATAATGGCCTGTAATTTTTTTTGAAGTGAAGTTGCTCAGTCGTGTCCGACTCTTTTCAACACCATGGACTGTAGCCTATCAGGCTTCTCCATCCATAGGATTTTCCAGGCAAGAGTACTGGAGTGGGTTGCTATTTCCTTCTCCAGTGGATCTTCCTGACCCAGGGATCAAACACAGGTCTTCTGCATTGCAAGCAGACGCTTTACCCTCTGAGCCACCAGGGAACCCCAATATGGTGTACCTCATTGATTTATTTGTACATATTGAAGAATCCTTGCATCCCTGGGATAAACCCTACTTGATCATGGTGTATATTCCTCTTGATGTACTGTTGGATTCTGTTTGCTAGGATTTTGTTGAGAATTTTTGCATCTAAGTTCAACAGTAATAATGGCTTATAATTTTTTTTTTTTGGTGGATATTTTTGTCTAGTTTTGGTATCAGGGTGATGGTGGATTCATACAATAAGCTTGGGAGTGTTCTTTCTTCTGAAATCTTTTGGAAGACTTTGAAAAGAATGAGTGTTAATCCTTATCTAAATGTTTGATAGAATTTGCCTGTGAAGCCATCTTTTCCTGGACTTTTGTTTGTTGGAAGATTATCAGTCACAGTTTCAATTTCATTACTTGTGATCAGTCTTTTAATATTTTGTATTTCTTCCTGGTTCAGTTTAGAGAAGATTGTATCTTTCTAAGAATTTGGCCGTTGCTTCCATGTTGTCCATTTTATTAAGATACAGTTGCTTGTAGTAGTCTCTTATGATCCTTTACACTTCTGTGGGGTCAGTTTTAACTTCTTTTTCATTTCTAATTTTATTTATTTGAGTCCTCTTTTTTCCTCAACGAATCTGGTGAAAGGCTTATCAAATTTATCTTCTCAGAGAATGAGCTTTTAGTTTCATTGATCTTTGTTATCATTTCTTTGTTTCTTTTTCATTTATTTCTGCTCTGACTTTATGATTTCTTTCCTTCTACTAAATTTGAGCTCTGTTCTTTCTCTTGTTGCTTTAGGCATAAGGTTGGGTTGTTTGAGATTTTTCTTAATTCTTGAGGTAAGATTATATTGATATAAACCTTCCTCATAGAACTATTTTTTGAATTATGACCAACCTAGATAGCATATTGAAAAGCAGAGACATTACTTTGCCAACAAAGGTCCGTCTAGTCAAGGCTATGGTTTTTCCTGTGGTCATGTATGGATGTGAGAGTTGGACTGTGAAGAAAGCTGAGTGCCAAAGAATTGATGCTTTTGAACTGTGGTGTTGGAGAAGACTCTTGAGAGTCCCTTGAACTGCAAGGAGATCCAACCAGTCCATTCTGAAGGAGATCAACCCTGGGATTTCTTTGGAAGGAATGATGCTAAAGCTGAAACTCCAGTACTTTGGCCACCTCATGTGAAGAGTTGACTCATTGGAAAAGACTCTGATGCTGGGAGGGATAGGGGGCAGGAGGAGAAAGGGACGACAGAGGATGAGATGGCTGGATGGCATCATTGACTCAATGGACGTGAGTCTGAGTGAACTCCAGGAGTTGGTGATGGACAGGGAGGCCTGGTGTGCTGCAATTCATGGGGTTGCAAAGAGTCGGACACGACTGAGTGACTGAACTGAACTGATAGGTTTTGGGTCGTTGCATTTTCATTCTCATTTGTCTCTAGAAGTTTTTTAATTTCCTCTTTGATTTCTTCCGTGACCCATTGGTACTTAGTAGTATATTGTTTAGCTTCCATGTGTCTATGTTACTTTCAGTTTTCCCCCTGTAACTGATTACTAATCTTATCGTGTTGTGGTCAGAAAAGATGCTGGATTACGATATCAATTTTCTTAAATTTATTGAGACTTGATCATGACCCAAGATGTGATCTATCTTGGAGCATGTTCCATGTTGCACTTGAGTAGAAAGTTTATTCTCCTGCTTTTGGATAGACTGTCCTATAAATATTAAAGTCTATATGGTCTAATGTGTCATTTAAAGCTTGTATTTTCTTATTAAGTTTCTGTTTGGATGATTTGTCCATTGGTGTAAGTGGAGTGTTAAAGTGCTCCACTATTATTTTGTTACTGTTGATTTCCCCTTTTATGGCTGTTAGCATTTATCTTTTGTATTGTTGCTGCTGCTTCTAAGTCGCTTCAGTCTTGTCCGACTTTGTGTGACCCCATATATGGCAGCCCACCAGCCTCCCCCATCCCTGGGATTCTTCAGGCAAGAATACTGGAGTGGGTTGCCATTTCCTCTTCTAATTCATAAAGGTGAAAAGTGAAAATGAAGTTGCTCTTCATGACCCTATGGACTGCAGCCTACCAGGCTCCTCCACCCCTGGGATTTTCCAGGCAAGAGTATTGGAGTGGAGTGCGATTGCCTTCTCCGATCTTTTGTATTGAGGTGTTTCTATGTTGGGTGCATAAATAATTCAATTGTTATATTTTCTTCATTGGTTGATCCCTTAATCATTATGTAGTGTCCTTCCTTGTCTCTTGTAACAGTCTGTATTTTAAAGACTTTTGTCTGATATAAGTATTACTACTCCAACTTCCTTTTGATTTCTATTTACATGAAATATCTTTCTCTATCCCCTCACTTTCAGTCTGTGTGTGTTCCTAGTTCTGAAGTGGGTCTCTTGTAGACAGCACCTATAGGGGACTTGTTTTTGTATCCACTCAGCCAACCTATGTGTTTTGGTTGGAGCATTTAATCCATTTACATTTAAGGTATTATTGGTATATATGTTCCTATTCCCATTTTCTTAATTGTTTTGGGAGGTCTGTTTTCTTCCCTTCCTCTCTTGTTCTCTTTTGTTTCTTGCCTGGAGAAGTTACTTTAGCAATTGTTGTAAAGGTGAGTTGGTGTTGCTAAATTCTCTTAGCTTTTGCTTGTCTGAAGCTTTTGATTTCTCTGTGGAATCTGGGCAAAAGCCTCACTGGGTATTCTTGGTTGTAGATTTTTTCCCTTTCATCACTTTAAATATATCCTGCCACTCCCTTCTGGCCTGCAGAACTCCTGTTGAAAAATCAGCTGATAGCCTTATGAAGATTTCCTTGTATGTTATTTATTGCTTTTCTCTTGTTGCATTTATTTATTTATTTTACTTATTATTTTTATGAACCTTGTTGCTTTTAATATTTTGTCTTTGCAGTTAATTTTTGTTAATTTGATTAATATTTGTTTCAGCATTTTCTTCCTTGGTTTATCCTGTATGGAAATATCTACACGTCCTGGACCTGGTTGACCATTTCTTTTCCCATATTTGAGAAGTTTCTAACTATGATCTACTTAAGTATTTTCTCAGGCCCTTTCTCTTTTTCTTCTTCTTCTGGGATCCCTATAATTCAAATGTTGATGCATCTCATGTTGTCTCAGAGGTCTCTGAGAATGTCCTCATTTATTTTCATTATTTTTCCTTTATTCTTTTCCATGCAGAGGTTTCCACCATTCTATCTTCCAAGTCACTTATCCATTCTTCTGCCTCAGTTATTTTGCTATTGGTTCCTTCTTTGCTATTGATTCCTTCTATCTTTTGCTGTTCACAAACCAGTTGCTGCTCTCCCTTTTAGACTCTGAGCTCCCCCTCTGTCCAGTCCAATTTCAACACTGGTAAGGGGCCTTCCCAGGGAGTGGGTATCATTCCTTTTTTATAGCTCCCTCCCCAGGGCACAGGCCCTATCCTGACTCCTTCTTTTTTCCCCCCTTTTGTCCTATTTAGTTACATAGAGGTTTGCCGGGAGCCAGCATGAGGAACTCCGCTCATGGCAAAGGTCATGAGGAAGGAGGCTTCAGCATATGCAAAGGCGGGATCGAGCCTCAGGAAACCCCCTGTTCCCCAGCATCTACCCCCAAAACCAGAGTCTGCCTACTTTACTGCTTTATGCTGTCACCCACACCTCTGACTTTATGGGGGACTGTCCTCCACCTCTCTCGGAGAAGGAGTTAACCTACAGCTCCAGTTAATAAAAATTCCTGGGCGTGACAAGTGTGTCTCAGGTCAAACCTCTCTGCTGGCAGACTAGCTTGTGTGACAGGATTATCCACACTCTTGATACTATGTACATGATTGTTTACAACATCTCAACCATAAACAGCACAGAGAGTTTGGAGTATTTTGAAAGTCTTAGTTAGCATTGGGTTTTTCTAAAGAAAAAAAATCATGTTGGTGAAGGGTTTTTCATTTATTGGGCCAATGTTTGCTGCTAAATCCCCTGCCTTTATACATGTTAATGAATATATAACCAGCATATAGGAGAAATAAGTATTAACCTTTAAGATTAATCATGTTAAACCTTAGGCTAAGTAAATTCCTTTCTTAATTGTAACCCACTACAACCTCACCCCATAGGAATGCAACTTTATCTGGTACCTTCAGAGGGTGGTGCCTGGTTTAAGAAAAATCACCCCTGGAAAATAAGTTTCTGGTTGACTGACTGTTATCAGAAAAGAAAGGATCATAAAATGTCAGCAGGCCTCATGGCCAGAAGATGATGTAAAACCCCTAAGGCCATTTTGTATACATTTTTATGAAGCACCTGATTTTGATAAAGGTCAGGACTGCTGACTCCCGCGTGACTTTAAAATTTTCATTTGTCTCTATGTATAACAAAAGGTATATAAGCAAACCTGAAAACAAAGAAAACAGATCAGTTTCTGGAAAGACTGATTCCCCCGTGTCGTTCTTTCTTGTTCTCTGTTTTTCTGGCTGAATTCCCATCTGTAGCGTGGGTGCTTGCCAAGCCTGCTAATTTTGCCCTGGCTTTTAAGATCCACGCAAGAGGGAGCCCAAGGAGGGGCACCCTCCACTATTCAAGTGGGCGCCGGTGGCCTATGTAGGTGGTGCAGGCTTCTTGTCTTGAAGCTTTATTGGTATCCCACGTAAACCAAGTTATTCAGCCTCTTTTTCTCCACTAATTTTCCTACTACACTGTTTCTTTCTAATCTCTCTTTATACTTTTAATTAAATAGCTTTCTCCTAGGATGCCAACTCTGTCTCCGCTTCGAATTACCCTGGATCCACCAGGGCTGGACCCTGGCAGAGGTTTTCTTGTCTTTTTGTACATCTGAGGTCTTCTGTCAGCATTCAGTAGCTGTTCCATGTAAACCATTCCACTTGTAGATGTCTTTTCAATGTTTCTGTGGAGGAAGGTGAGCTCTGCTTCCTACTCCTTTGGCATCTTGATCCCAACATAAACTAGCCATTATATATTGAAAATTATCCCAGACCACACGAACCTGAAAAACATTGGGATCTATTTCTATGTTTCTGAGATTTATATGAATATTTAATTTGTATAGCTCTTATTTTTCTTAGGACTTCTCAGGTGGCTCAGTGCTAAAGAATCCACCTGCCAGGGCAGGAGCTACAGGAGATGTGGGGTCTATCCCTGGGTTGGGAACATCTCCCAGAGAAGGAAGTGGGAACCTGCTGCAGTAGTTTTGCCGGGATAATCCCCTGGAGAGAGAAGCCTGGCAAGCTATATGGGGTTGCAAAGAGTTGGACAAGCCTGAGTGGCTGAACATGAACTCATGAGTTAGGTATAAACAGAGAAACACATTTACTAATTTATATAAGAGCTGATCCTCATCTTTGCCTTATTTTTTTCCCTTTCACTCTGATCTTCCCATAAGTAACAATAGGACATTTGTTTAAGATGTGTGTGCTGTGCCACCCTGTGGACTGTAGCCCACCAGCCTCCTCTGTCCATGGGATTCTTCAGGCAAGAATAGTGGAGTGGGTTGCCCATGCTCTCCTCTAGGGGATCTTCCAGACCCAGGGATTGAACAGGTGTCTTTTGTTTCCTGCATTGGCATTCAGGTTCTTTACCACTAGCGCCACCTGAGAAGCCCCTTGTTTAGGATGGCAGACCTCTAAAAAGTTGTTTGAGATATAAAAGTCCAAATCTTGCAAGATATATCTATTTCAATGTGACTCCAGGCCAAGAAACCTTTTTATGGCTTAAAACCAATAAGACTTTCAATGGCTACCCTATGGTCCCATGAGCCAACCCCAAAGATGATGCAAAAAATGCATCCCTCTCAAGGTTCAGAGCTACTCCCACTGGCAGCCAAAACCAAGACTTCGGCAAAGCTCCCAGAGAACTCCTAACTGCAGTCGGATGCCAGTGGCCAGTGGAGTCCAGCCGCATTCTGCCCTGCCCATTCTTGGGGCCTCCACTCTGGCCATTGGCAAGTGCAAAGCCCATCAAGCTTTCAGTACATAAAAGACACATAGAGGAAAATGTCCCTGAGAGGGAAAGGATCAGTCATCTCTGGGCACCCAAAACAAACTCACAAGAGTTGCAATACAGAGAATTAATTATTTTTACAAATGTTTTTCTCCTGCCAATTTGGCCATGGAACAGAAAGGACAAGAAGAAAATTCTTCCCTCTTGATCAGTGCTAGAGATTCAGGAGAGCTGACTTCTTAAGAATTTTTATGTTCTGCCAGCTTTTGTCAGTTCTCCCAGGACCCCTCCCCACAATCCCTTGAGACAGTAAACATGGGGCATCCCAGGCTCTGAAGGTAACACCCTCATTGTCCAGAAACTGTGGGGAAGGCAAAATGCAGGGTCTCTGGCTGACCCTGAGAATTAAATAGGCATAAAATTGATTGGAAAGAAATAAAGTTAACAGGAAAAGAGGGAAAAAAACGAAGTTAATGTGTAATTTTATGTGACATGGCAGGCCATGATGACCTCAAAGAAGTGGCAAAATGCAGCTTTTATACTAGCTTGAACAGAGAGGCTTATATGTGGGGATGATAATGGAAGATTCCCATTATTTTCTCAAGGTCTGTTTGTACAGATTTCCTCAACCTCAGCTCCTCATCTCTGGTAATAAGAATGTCTCCTTTCTACTGGTATAGGGAACACATCTTTCACAAGGGAGATTTATCTCCTTCTTTCAGGAAGAAGGGGGGCAGATTAGAGGGTCTCCCTTCTACCTGCCAGCTTTCAAGTGCCTTTAGCTTGAATGGTCATCTGAGGTAAATTCACCCATTCCAGTCCATTTTAGTTTGCTGATTCCTAGAATGTCGATGTTCACACTTGCCATCTCTTGTTTGACCACGTCCAATTTGCCTTGATTCATGGACCTGACATTCCAGGTTCCTATGCAATATTGCTCTTTACAGCATAGGATCTTGCTTCTATCACCAGTCACATCCACAACTGGGTATTGTTTTTGCTTTGGCTCCATCCTTTCATTCTTTCTGGAGTTATTTCTCCACTGATCTCCAGTAGCATATTGGGCACCTAATGACCTGGGGCGTTCCTCTTTTGGTATCCTATCATTTTGCCTTTTCATACTGTTCATGGGGTTGTCAAGGCAAGAATACTGAAGTGGTTTGCCATTCCCTTTTCCAGTGGACCACATTCTGTCAGGCCTCTCCACCATGACCCTCCCATCTTGGGTTGCCCCGCAGGCATGGCTTGGTTTCATTGAGTTAGACAAGGCTGTGTCATAGTGTGATTAGATTGACTAGTTTTCTGTGAGTATGTTTCAGTGTGTCTGTCCTCTGATACCCTATTGCAACACCTGCCATCTTACTTGGGTTTCTCTTACCTTGGGTGTGGGATATCTCGTCATGGCTGCTCCAGCAAAGCACAGCTGCTGCTCCTTACCTTGGACAAGAAGAAATGGAGTAGCCATCATGGTCAACAAAAGAGTCCGAAATGCAGTACTTGGATGCAATCTCAAAAAAAAGACAGAATGATCTCTGTTCGTCTCCAAGGCAAACCATTCAATATCACAGTTATCCAAGTCTATGCCCCAACCAGTAACGCTGAAGAAACTGAAGTTGAATGGTTTTATGAAGACCTATAAGACCTTTTAGAAGTAACACCCAGAAAAGATGTCCTTTTCATTATAGGGGACTGGAATGCAAAAGTAGGAAGTCAAGAAACACCTGGAGTAACAGGCAAATTTGGCCTTGGAATGCAGAATGAAGCAGGGCAAAAACTAATAGAGTTTTGCCAAGAAAATGCACTGGTCATAGCAAAAACCCTCTTCCAACAACACAAGAGAAGACTACACATGGACATCACCAGATGGTTAACACCAAAATCAGATTGATTATATTCTTTGCAGCCAAAGATGGAGAAGCTCTATACAGTCAACAAAAACAAGACCAGGAGGTGACTGTGGCTCAGATCATGAACTTCTTATTGCCAAATTCAGACTTAAATTGAAGAAAGTAGGGAAAACCACTAGACCATTCAGGTATGACCTAAATCAAATCCCTTATGATCAAACAGTGGAAGTGAGAAATAGATTTAAGGGTTTAGATCTGATAGATAGAGTGCCTGATGAACTATGGAATGAGGTTCGTGACACTGAACAGGAGATAGGGATCAAGACCATCCCCATGGAAAAGAAATGCAAACAAGCAAAATGGCTGTCTGGGGAGGCCTTACAAATAGCTGTGAAAAGAAGAGAGGCGAAAAGCAAAGGAGAAAAGGAAAGATATAAGCATCTGAATGCAGAGTTCCAAAGAATAGCAAGAAGAGATAAGAAAGCCTTCTTTAGCAATCAATGCAAAGAAATAGAGGAAAACAACAGAATGGGAAAGACTAGAGATCTCTTCAAGAAAATTAGAGATACCAAGGGAACATTTCCTGCAAAGATGGGCTCGATAAAGGACAGAAATGGTCTGGACCTAACAGAAGCAGAAGATATTAAGAAGAGATGGCAAGAATACACAGAAGAACTGTACAAAAAAGATCTTCACGACCCAGATAGTCATGATGATGTGATCACTCATCTAGAGCCAGACATCTTGGAATGTGAAGTCAAATGGGCCTTAGAAAGCATCACTACGAACAAAGCTAGTGGAGGTGATGGAATTCCAGTTGAGCTGTTTCAGATCCTGAAAGATGATGCTGTGAAAGTGCTGCACTCAATATGCCAGCAAATTTGGAAAACTCAGCAGTGGCCACAGGACTGGAAAAGGTCAGCTTTCATTCCAATCCCAAAGAAAGGCAATGCCAAAGAATGCTCAAACTACCACACAGTTGCACTCATCTCACATGCTAGTAAAGTAATGCTCAAAATTCTCCAAGCCAGGCTTCAGCAATACGTGAACCGTGAACTCCCTGATGTTCAAGCTGGTTTTAGAAAAGGCAGAGGAACCAGAGATCAAATTGCCAACATCTACTGGATCATGGAAAAAGCAAGAGAGTTCCATAAAAACTACTGTTTCTGCTTTATTGATTATGTCAAAGCCTTTGACTGTGTGGATCACAATAAACTGTGGAAAATTCTGAAAGAGATGGGAATACCAGACCACCTAACCTGCCTCTTGAGAAATCTGTATGCAGGTCAGGAAGCAACAGTTAGAACTGGACATGGAACAACAGACTGGTTCCAAATAGGAAAAGGAGTACGTCAAGGCTGTATATTGTCACCCTGCTTATTTAACTTCTATGCAGAGCACCTCATGAGAAACGCTGGGCTGGAAGAAACACAAGCTGGAATCAAGATTGCCAGGAGAAATATCAATCACCTCAGATATGCAGATGACACCACCCTTATGGCAGAAAGTGAAGAGCAGCTAAAAAGCCTCTTGATGAACATGATAAAGGAGAGTGAAAAAATTGGCTTAAAGCTCAACATTGAGAAAATGAAGATCATGGCATCTGGTCCCATCTGTTCATGGGAAATAGATGGGCAAACAGTGGAAACAGTGTCAGACTTTATTTTTTTGGGCTCCAAAATCACTGCAGATGGTGACTGCAGCCTTGAAATTAAAAGATGCTTACTCCTTGGAAGAAAAGTTATGACCAACCTAGATAGTATATTCAAAAGCAGAGACATTACTTTGCCGACTAAGGTCTGTCTAGTGAAAGCTATGGTTTTTCCTGTGGTCATGTATGGATGTGAGAGTTGGACTGTGAAGAAAGCTGAGTGCTGAAGAATTGATGTGCTTGAACTGTGGTGTTGGAGAAGACTCTTGAGAGTCCTTTGGACTGCAAGGAGATCCAACCAGTCCATTCTGAAGGAGATCAACCCTGGCATTTCTTTGGAAGGAATGATGCTAAAGCTGAAACTCCAGTACTTTGGCCACCTCATGCGAAGAGTTGACTCATTGGAAAAGACTCTGATGCTGGGAGGGATTGGGGGCAGGAGGAGAAGGGGACGACTGAGGATGAGATGGCTGGATGGCATCACGGACTGTATGGACGTGAGTCTGAGTGAACTCCGAGAGATGGTGATGGACAGGGAGGCCTGGCATGCTGCGATTCATTGGGTCGCAAAGAGTCAGACACGACTGAGCGACTGAACTGAACTGAACTGAACTAGCTTGAAATAATCCTTATGTCAAAGTGATATATTTTTAGGTGGCATATTCTGACACCCTTTAGACTAGTACACCAAAGTAACCAGTAGTGGGTGATTTAAATAATAAAATTTATTTGTTATGATTCTGAAGGCTGATGCCAGTAGATTTGGTGTTTGGTGAGAGCCCTTTTCTGGGTTGCTGACTTCTGACTTCTCATTGTATCCTTGTCGGGCAGAAAGAGAATGGGAGAGCTCTCTGGGGTCCCTTTTACGATGGTACTAATCCCACACTTTTTTTAGTTGAGGTATGATTGACATATACATTATATGTTTCAGATATACAACATAATGATTCAATATATGCATATATTGTGCAATGATAATGACAATAAGTTTAGTTAACATCATATAAGTTACATTTTTTGTGTGTATGTGATGAGATCTTCTAGGATTTAAACTAATCCCCTTTTTGAGATCTCTGCTGTTATGACCTGATTTTCCCCCAAAGATCTCACTACTGCATACCATCACATTGGGAGGCTGGATTTCATCATATAAATTTTAGAGGGACACAAACATTTAGTAGACTGCCAAAGGTTAAAGAGGATTTGTAGTATCTTCTTAAACAAGAAAATATCTCCTGTATGTTTTAAAGGTAAATTTTGTTCTTGTAGGTAAAAACATGTTATATAAGCATGCCACTTCCAAAATATAAGACTTAAAATAATGGAACATTGTCAATGTTTCAAGTACAATTTCTTCTAAATATGGTGGCCCATTAGCTTGAATTAGTTGCTTATATTTTCATAAAAAAATGAATTTATGAGCCTGCAGTTGGAAACTTGAAATGTCTACATTAGTTTCTGTTTCTGAAGTGCCAAAAATAACATGACTTGCCTTGGATGTGTATTCAGGGTTCTAAATGAAATATGAATCCCTTAAACACAATGAACAGGGGGTTTGTGCTTATTCCTCTGCTCATCAGAAGTTTATAGCCTCAATCTAGGAATTTACCCACACAGGTTTAGTCAGAAAAGAAGCTCATTAAAAGCTCCTGATTCTGAAGCAGACATAGAATTAAGGGCTGTAAAGTTGAGTCCATTATTTTTCAAGAAAAGTGCTTAGAATTCTGTTTAAATAGAATCCAATTAAGCCTGTGCAATTATTGTTCCCAAACTGTCATATAGTTGCTTAGAGTCTCTCTTTAACTAACTAAAAACAAATACCTCAAATTCCAAATGAAATCCACATTCTGATATAATCTTCAATCACCTAGGTGTCAGGGCTGTTGCAGTCAAGGTACTGTGACTCTGTAGCACTTGATTATTCAGAAAGTGGCAGTAATAAAACACAGAAACCTAAGTGTGAGGATGCTGTCTGCCAGCCCTGCTGGCTACAGAGTTTAGAAGTTACCTGAAACCCAGGTCAACGTTGCCAAGTGGGTGGCACATGGCACTCAGGATAAAGAACCACTTCAGAGCAAGGACTTCCCTGGTAGCTCAGTTGGAAAGAATCCGCCTGCAATGCAGGAAGCCCTGGTTCGATTCCTGGGTCGGGAAGATCCCCTGGAGAAGGGATAGACTGTCCACGCCAGCATTCTCGGGCTTCCCTTGTGGCTTAGCTGGTGAAGGATCTGCCCACAATGCGGGAGACCTGGGTTCGATCCTTGGGTCGGGAAGATCCCCTGGAGAAGGGAAAGGCTACCCACTCTGGTATTCTGGCCTGGAGAATTCCATGGACTATACAGTCGATGGAGTCGCAAAGAGTCAGACACAACTGAGCACCTTCCACTTCCTTTCACTTCACTTCAGAGGAAGGAGACGAGTTGCCATCCTGGATACCCACTCACTGGTTACCTATATGATGAATGTAACACCATCACTCACCTCCTGCTACTGCTCCTAAAACTAAGAGATGCTGTGTAGGGATTATCACAAGCCAGTTTCTGTTCAGTGCGCTAAACGTACTCCACGCGACAACCCTACAAGGTCAGAAGAGAGAGTAAGAAACGTTTTGAAAGTCATACAGCCAGTAAGTATAGACTGAATTTTTATCCAATTCCTTTATTTTTTTTTTATTCCACAGCTAACACTCTTTCTTTTATAGCTGTTCTCCACAGATAGAAAAAGGGTTGAATGGATAATGAATCTGTAAGTGTAAGTTATTTTAACATTTAAAGTCTTTGTGATTGAGTTGATAGGTGTCAAACCCTTAGAACCATAACATAGTAACTGTTCTGTAAGTGTGGCTGCAGCTATGATATTGATGATAATAATCATCATGTAAGGTGCACTCTTGGCTTCTGAATATGCAGTGTCAGGGACAGTTAGATAGAATTGAATACACATACTTTTAAAAATCAGTAATCAAGTGGTCACTGTTATATGAAAGCACACATTGGAGAGAGAAAGAGACCTGGGTTTGAGGTCAGATGATAAATTTTAGGTCAGATGATCAGGGTCCCAGCTTTGACCTCTTGCATTTTGTCACTCAAAACAAGAACTACCTGGGGGTCTTATTTTCAACTGCATGTGAGATTCTATTTGTAATTGGCACATCAACTTAACAGTGCTGGTCAATGTTTAGAAAAAGTAATCTCTTTGGGGCCTAAGGGTTTATTGATACTGCTTTCTCTTTGTTGCTGCCAGCAGAAGAAGGGGTATTTACACACTGTCTGTAACTCATGTAATGTGGCATACAGGCTTGGGTTTAAAAAAATTAATTCCTTTTTTCCAGTTTAACAAGGGCCTTTAATTATTAGTGGACAACCTCTAGTAATACATATTTAAAAATTCGTTTAGCATGTTGTTTGTTGATATGGTGGAGTTCTTCAAATAATGCTTGTGCTTTGATAAGAGCTGTGTGTTAGCTAGTGTTATTCATGCTACTTTTAGAGAAATTGACCAGGAGGAATGCTTTACACTGTTTTTGTCCTCCTTCAAAGACATATGTTGAAGCTAATCCCCAGCATGATGCTATTTGGAGGTGGGACTTTGGGGAAGTGATTCAATTTGGGTGACACATTAGGGGAAGAGCCCTTATGATGGGATGGTGCCCTTACCAGGGGATGAAGAGCTAAGAGTTAGTTTCAACATGTGAGGATACAAGGAGAAGCCAGCTGTTCACAACCTGAAGAGAACTCAACCCTGACCATGCTGCGCTTGATCTTAGACATTGAATCTCCGAGACTGGGAGAAATAAGTGTCTGTGGATGGTAAGCCACTCATTTTGTTAAAGCAGTTCAAATGGACCAAGACAGAAGCAAATAGTGCCAGCCAGCTCTGCCTGCTCCAGAGACTCTTGTGACGGTGACACTTGTGAATGTGTGAGACCCATCTCACACGGTGATGGGCAATGAGCAACTTTTCGTTTTGGACACAAGTAATGAGAACAATGCCTTTGTAGAAGTTTTGAACACTATGGACGGATGTTTATAAGTTATACGAGAGAAGCAGCCACAGTAGAGAGACAGTTCGGGTGTTGAAGAAAGGAGGAAACTGGAGAAAGAGTGGCCAAGGCTGTGCGTCCAGCAGGGTAGCCACTGGCCAGCACGCATGGCCGTTGGGCACCTGTAATGCCCTCGTTTGGACGGAGACCTGCTGTCAGTGTGAAATGACACATAGATTCACAGTCTTAGTGCAAAATCAGAATGTGAAATATCTCATTAATTATCTTGATGGTGGGCTGAAGTGATCATATTTTGGATGGACTGGAGTAAATAAAATATATTTTTAAAGTTAGTTTTACTTGTTCCTTTCTACTTTTTTAATTTTTTAGGAAATTTGAAATACATCCAGGATCCTAGAGATTATCATACTCGGTGAAGTAAGTCAGACAGAAAAAGACAAATACCATATGATATTATTTGTATGTGAAATCTTAACAAATGAACTTATTTACAAAACAGAAGTAGACCAACAGATATAGGAAACAAACTTACATTTACCAAAGGGGAAAGGAGAGGAGGAATAAACTAGGAATTTGAGATTACTGCATACTCACTGTATATATAAAAGAGAAACAACACGGACCTACTGTATAGCACAGGGAATGATACTCAATATTTTGTAATAACCTTTATGGGAAAATAGCCTGAAAAAGTATATATATATATATAAATACATATATATATATACACACACACATATACATATACATACATATATACCTACATATAACAATCACTTTGCTGTACACCCAAAACTAACACAACATTCTAAATCAACTCTACTTCAATAAAAACCAAACATCCACTGCTCACATTATGCTGCTATGGAGTTGGTGGGGGGCAGCCCTGGGCTAAAGAAAAGGGAATGTGGAAAGAGCACATGAACAGACATGGGGGAGGGGATGGAGTCACAGTGACAGTCCTGGTCACACACGCATCCCAGGATCCACACGGAGCCAGGTATCCAGGTTTTAGAACAGTGCTTCCTTTTGCACCTCCAGTGCAGGCACCAACAGGACGGCTGCCAACCTGCCTGGAGCTGGATGAAGTGAAATCAGGTCATCAACTCTGGCACATGAGTCAGAACTTCTGAATAATTCCTGAAGTTTGAAATTAAATTCTTACGTTTGTCTCTCATTAACACCACCCCCCAACCACCCTCTTGCCCAAGGACTCTGTGAATCATACTGTATCTACTCAAAATAATTTTGAAAAGGCCCTCTAATCACACAGGGCACTTGACTCAATACTCTGTAATGTCCTATATGGGGAAAGAATCTTTAAAAAAAAAAAATGGAAAGAGTGGATATATGTATAACTGGGGCTTCCCAGATAGCTCAGTTGGCAGAGAGTCCACCTGAAATGCAGGAGGCCTGGGTTTTGATTCCTGGGTCAGGAAGATCCACTGGAGAAGGGATAGGCTACCCACTCCAGTATTCTTGGGTTTCCCTGGTGGCTCAGCCGGTAAAGAATCTGCCTGCAATGCGGGAGACCTGGGTTTAGTCCCTGGGTTGGGAAAATCCCCTGGAGAAGGGAAAGGCTATCCACTCCAGTATTCTGGCCTGGAGAATTCCAGGGACTGTAAAGTCCACGGGGTCGCAAAGAGTAGGATACGACCGGGCAACTTTCACTTTGATGGATAGCTGACTCGCTTGGATGTACACCCGGAACTAGCACAACATTGTAAATCAACTGTACTTCAGTGAATTTTTTAAAAAAAGCCCCTGTCCCCATGACCCAGCACTGTGATGGCAATTAGTATGCCTGCTATGTATTTTTGTAGGTGGCCCTTAGGTGTCTGTTGAATGCTTGAATGAATATTTGGAAACCCTGAAACAATGAACTCAGCCACCATATCAAGGTATTCTGTGAGTATTAGCAATGAAAGCCTTAAGTCCAAGCACTCATAAATGACCCAAGTTCCCAGGAACACGGTTGACCAGCTCTTGCTGCTTTGACTCCTGGCCTGCGAGGTTTCACAGAGGTTTACTGAAGGTGGTGGGGCCTTCCTCCATAGCGGGTATCCCTCCTGTCTTCGCCTAACAAGGGGTTAATCTCTGCTGTTAGGCTTATGGGTGAAATTTTGTCTATGTTATGGCAAGGGACCATCAAAATCTTGACCCCTGCCTACCTCAGTGATTACCAAGGGAACCCCCCACACAGAAGCAACAGAATGAAAACACATGTGTACTGCTGTCTGGACAACCGCTGGTACTCCAGAGCTGAGCTCTGATTCACAGCTGCATTGGGAGTTTTGAAAAGGGGCCTTCACCTCATCCATGTAAACCTGGGGACCTTCAGAATAGGCATGGCCAAAGGGCACACCGGGGGAAAGGAGGCCAGCTGTCTGTATTCCTAGAAAGCACGGTCACTTCCATCCTATATGCGTGCCCAAGAGAGGTAAGCTGATGGCTTACCTGACCTGCCTGGCTGCCTGGCCACCTGGGTCCTCTCTGGGGGCAGGAAGAGAACCAGGAGAGGTGGGTGCAGTGCTTCAGGGTGCCCCTGAGGTTACAGGAGCCCTGCAAGGCTTGGATCTCAGACCAGTGAAATCAGAGCTGTTCAGCCAGGGTCGGCTGGACCCAGAGCCAAGGCCCCGCTGGCACAAGTGTGGATGAAGTTTCTCTTCTGGAACAAGTCAGAAGGCAAAACACAGCCAAAGGGATGTTGGTTGCCTCCCCAGGGTGCTCAGAAAAGAGCCTGGATCCAGCCCAGCTGCAGGAGGCAGGCACCAGAAGCCAGCTCCTCCCAAGACTCCATGAGGGTCACAATTACTTGGTTCCACTGGGTTTAACTGTTTCCTCACTTTTCCGTTTGTCTTTCCCTGTCCGCCTCTCCCTGCTGCTTTTTACTTGTCTCCTTACAAATACACCTTTCTATACCTCAGAATTTTCTGTGGCTTAGCAATGCCATGGGCAGAGGAGCCTGGTGGGCTGCAGTCCATGGGGTCGCTAAGAGTCAGACACGACTGAGTGACTTCACTTTCACTTTTCATTTTCATGCATTGGAGAAGGAAATGGCAACCCACTCCAGTGTTCTTGCCTGGAGAATCCCAGGGATGGGGGAGCCTGGTGGGCTCCCATCTACGGGGCAGCACAGAGTCGGACATGACTGAAGCAACTTAGCAGCAGTAGCAGCAGCAGTGATGCCATAGTTTTAGTGATAGATTTTTATTTCTAATAAAAAAAAAACAAGGTTAATAAATAAAACGTCCTTAAGCCTCAGTTTTATTTTTTGAAAAATAAACTAGTAGACTAGCTAAAGTTTAAGCACCTATGGGGCTGCAAAATTCTATTTTTCCTTTAAAAGTATGCATGTGGGCTATGAAAAATCACATTTTTATGTATGCATTCAGAGGTGCTGCCACTGCTACTGCTGCTAAGTCGCTTCAGTCATGTCCGACTCTGTGCGGCCGAATAGACAGCAGCCCACGAGGCTCCCCCGTCCCTGGGATTCTCCAGGCAAGAACACTGGAGTGGGTTGCCATTTCCTTCTCCAATGCATGAAAGTGAAAAGTGAAAGTGAAGTCACTCAGTCGTGTCCGACTCTTAGCGACCCCATGGACTGCAGCCTACCAGCCTCCTCCATACATGGGATTTTCCAGGCAAGAGTACTGGAGCGGGGTGCCATTGCCTTCTCCGGCATTCAGAGATAGATGTATTTATATTTTCTTTAGGAGTGGAACATAAATTTCTGGTCCTTTGTGAATGTTTAAAAATTGATCTTTTGACAACATTTTTAGGCTTCTTGTAAATAAACTATTCTTTAGCAACCAAAAGGAAAAAAAGAGAGAGAGAACCAGTTTGATTGAGTAGTTATTATGTATCAGTCACTGTGGTAAGCACCTTAAATGTGTCTTATGTCATTGAAGGGGCTTCCCAGATGGTGCAGTGGTAAAGAAGCTGCCTGCCATTGTAAGGGATGCAAGAGACACTAGTTTGACCCCTTAGGTTGGGAAGATCCCCTGGAGTAGGAGAGGGCAACCCACTCCAGTATTCTTGCCTGGAAACATCCACGGACAGAGGATGCATAGTTCAGGGGGTTGCAAAGAGCTGAGCACAGCTGAGAGACTGAGCACACACGCACACATCACTAATTCTCAGAGCGACCCCACCCACTTTACAGATAGGGAAACTGAGGCCCCGAGAGGCCATGTCACTGTAGAAAGTGGAGCGGCCGCATGAGCACAGCACGCCTGAATCCTGCACGTGATTTGAAACTCCTGCAGCGCTGCCCGTATCTCTCCAGTTCACGCTTCCTGAATCAGCATTGTCTTTCCAGTTCAGTTCAGTTGCTAGATTGTGTCTGACACTTTGTGACCCCATGGACTGCTGCACGCCAGGCCTCCCTGTCCGTCGCCAACTCCTGGAGTTTACTCAAACTCATGTCCATAGGGTCGGTGATGTCATCCAGCCATCTCATCCTCTGTTGTCCCCTTCTCCTGCCTTCAATCTTTCCCAGCATCAGGGTTTTTTCAGTGAGTCAGTTCTTTGCATCAGGTGGCCAAAGCATTGTCTAATTTTACATTCTTCTTAAAAAGTTTGCTCCTTTTCTGTTTTCCTTCCTTCCTTTTGTCTTCAATTCTTTGTTTATTCCTCTGCTAAACTTACCTTCTCTTTGTTGTCTTGTTTAACATTTTTCCTTCCTCCCACACTGTTGCTTTTCTTGCTTGTTTAAAGCAGCTTTTAATGGTCAGTGGGATAATCACAGAAGGGGTGACACAGGTGAAGCCGTGCACCCCACCCCCCCGGTCTCCAGCAGTGGCTTCTCCTTCCCACCGTGGAGATGGTGCCCAGATGTGAGCATGCGTCAGAAACAGCCCTGGAACAGAGTGTCCAGAGCCCCCATGTCCAGAGCTCCTGATCCAGCAGGTCTGCTGTGGGGATTTGTGTTTCTCAGTAGTTCCCAAGTGATACAGCCACTGACCCAGGGTCCATGGTTCAGGTAGCATCGCTCCATGGGGTTCCCATTATGCTCAGAGAGTGCATGCTCTGTCACTTCAGTCGTGTCTGATTCTTTGCCCACCAGGCTTCTCTGTCCATAGGATTCTCCAGGCAAGCATATTGGAGTGGGCTGCCATGCCCTCCTGCAGGGAATCTTTCTAAGTCAGGGGTTGAACTTGCGTATCTTGTGTCTTCTGTGTTGGACGTGGATTCTTTACTGCTGAGCCATCAGGGAAGCCCCATGCTCAGAGAAATTTCTCTAAAATACCTCCAGCAAGTCTCACAAGACCCACAGGTGTTAACCTTTATTTTTGTTTATTTATTTTTCTTTCTTATTTATTTTAATTGGAAGCTAATTACTTTACAGTATTGTGGTGGTTTTTGCCATACATTCACATGAATCAGTACATGGGTGAGGTGTTAATGCACGGGTTTCATTCTTAGATGATGGCTCCTGAAAGTCATCTCAGTTGTGTGTCTTAGAACCCCTGATCTCTAGTACCTAAACTCTTTGGTATCTGGACAAATTGGGCCCACGATGGTGTGAGCCAGAATGCAAAGTCACATGGGCAGGGGAGAGGTCAAACTTCCGTGCGCAGGCTGTGGTCTGACCTCAATGACCAGTTGGTTCTGGACCCAGGAGATATGGCAGGGAGTCAGCTCAGGAGTTACGATAGTGTTTCTGCCTCTCGGTGGCCTGGTTCTATGTTGGCCACTCTCTCCAATGGCAGAGCCATCATAGTCTTGGTATATGGCTCCCTCATAGGAAACTGGCTTAAGCAAATGTTAAATCTGAATAACTAGCTCTGTTCTGCCTATGCTGGGTGGTTTTCTTAACTAACTAGGATTTAGTTCTGGGCCTCTGCAAACCTCAGAAGACCCAGGTATAAAGAAAAGGACAGGAAGGTTTAATCCCAGGGCTCTGGCACTTGCAGGGAAGGTATTCGGGTTCCAGAAGGCATCTGAGTCTGGGTTTTTCCAACCTTTCAGCAGCCTGCTGAAAGGTCTAGCCCCTGAAGGTTGGACCAAGTCTCCAAATTGGGCATTTTCTCCTGGTGGGTATGTGGATCTTTCCCCAAGACCCTCACACTGGTGGGCTGTGTCTGACTGCATTCTGTTTGACCTGGTTGTTAAACCTCCCACCCAGCCTCAGGAAACCCCATCAACTGTGGCTGAGGAACTGCTCCTCGGTTCACATGTGTCCACTACCTCCTCCTATTTTATTTTCTCTACAATCCTTGATAACATCTGCTGTTACTGTTCAAGAAGGTTATAGGATTCCCTGTGGTTGCCACATTAGAAGCATCTCAGTCCACAAAACTGCCCCACTTCCCACATCAGTTGCAAACTTGGGAGTCCAAGACCATCCTTAGATCCAATACTTCACAAGAAGGACCCACAGAACTCACTGAAAGTTAGACTCATGGTCCTGGTTTATTAGATCTAAAGGATACAGATTAAAATCAACCAGAGAAGAAGCTCTTGGGGCAGAGTTTGGAAAGATCCAAGTTCAGAGTGTCCAACTGTTGTCTCCTCATGGACAGAATCACTTTCCTGGCGTTAGTGAGGGACACAGACGTAGCGAACTTCCCACTAGGAAGCTCACCGAAGTCTTTGTGTCCAGAGTCCTCACAGGGCCTCAGTTGTGTAAAGTTGGCTGTTCACCCACAAGGCTGACCTCAACCTCTAGACCTCTGGGAGGTTGAGCTGATACCACTGACAAAAAGTCCCTGACCTCTAAATCACATTGCAGGGGTGACTCAGAGCTCCCTGGTAAACACAGTTTCATGAGGCAGGACATTCCAAGGGTTTAGAGATTACCTCCAGGGTCCAAGGGCAAAAGCCCAACATCTCCCTGTGTACTTAGTCAATTAGTCATGATGACTCTTTGTGACTCCATGGACTGTAGCCCACCAGGCTCCTCTTCCTTGGAATTCTCCAGGCAAGAGTACTGGAGTGGGTTGCCATCCCCTTCTCCAGGGGATCTTCCTGACCCAGGGATTGAATCCGGGTCTCCTGCACTGCCGATTCTTTACCTTCTGAGCCACCAGGGGAAGCCCAAAACATCTCCATGGACAAGGATAAATCCTTTATTGACACAACTTCTGA
The DNA here is from genome assembly GCF_014754425.2 of Oryx dammah. Lineage (NCBI taxonomy): Eukaryota > Metazoa > Chordata > Mammalia > Artiodactyla > Bovidae > Oryx > Oryx dammah. The sequence continues at coordinate 3,180,330 of NW_024070203.1, read as the reverse complement.
GACCAGTCTGGTTGTGGTGTGCCACCCAGAGTGGCAGCGTTTGGAGAGGCAGGTTGCATAGTTGGCACTCTATCCCATCCCACCCGGACCTCCGGAAGAAGACGTGTTAGTAAACCCATCCCCACTAAGTCTCTGAGCTTAACTGGCAGCATAGAGATACCGCCTAGACTTTCTATGAATCAACAGTTCTGCGGAGAGAAAGGATGTTTATGGCGATGGCTAAATGGATGCAGCGTTCACACAACCCGTGAAGCAAGCAGGTCACCTCCGAAGCTTTGCCTGGGTGGGGGTCTCACCCAGGCACGCTTCTAGCTTAGTCACACAAGTGCACACATTCTGATAAACACATGAGGACAGAGTCTTGCTGTCTTGTAGGAAGAGACTTAATCTTTCAGATTTGTGCAACTAGCCATTGCCAGCTACTTAGAACAAATAAACACTGTATGTGCCATTTACAATCGAAAATGAACTCAACGTCGTGTCACTGGAAGTGCTTGTTTGGGAAGATACACCACAGATTGAGGTTCTGACTAATTGGAACTCCAGGGAATCCAGCCAATCAGAAGCCACAATGCCCTGATTATGCCTCGGTCATCACACAGATGTCAGCTCTCAGAATTCAGTCACTAAAGGACAATGGGGATGAATGTAGCGCTAGTTTAGCAACACGGGTCAACTAAAACATGAATTAAACTAAAACGTGCCTCTGGTTAGGATGAACACACAAAAATAAGGTTGTATATGTCCCCAGATATCTGTATTTGGGAAAGAACTTGACAAGGACAAAATATATTATTCATATAAGGCTTGTTAAAATAACCAAAAAAAAAAAAGAGACATATTTAGACGACTATAAATTTCTCATATAAGATGCAAAGGGTCATTAACTCTTAAGTCTTTTTTTTAAGTAAGGACATGGTTAAGGTCAAATTTTCAAACAGAATGAAGAGTAGGAAATAAATTTTCTTTGGTAAGAGTTGTTTTTTTTTTTTTTTTTTTTTTGGATGTGGAACATTTTTAAAAAGTCTTTAGTGAATTTGCTATGATATTGTTTACTTTTTGGTATTTGTGTTTGTTTTTTGGCCCCACGGCATGTTGGATCTTAGTTCCCAGAGCAGGGATTGAACCTGAAACCCTTGCACTGGAAGCAAAAGGCTTAACCACCAGAGCATCGGGGAAGTCTGGAAGGCTCCTTGTTGTTCCGCTTTCATGTGAGCTCTCTGGCCACCAGCCTGTCCTCCCCTCTGTGCTGAGTCCTGGCCCCTCTGGTACTAGCACTTTTGAGTGTTATTTAAGTGCATACCTTCCCCACTGTAAGCTATCCTTACAGCAGGCTGGGCCATCGGAGAGCTAGAGATGAACTGCATTGATGCTTCCTTCTTGTATTTGCTTTGGCCGCACTGCCCTTTGCCCTGATGCAATCAGCCTAATAATCAGAGAATTATTATAAGGTGAGACCTTGCCCATTTTCACCATCCGAACATCACTGAGAACCTAGTTCCTTGCCTCCCAGTGCTCTCTCAGTGAAGACACATGAGAGAAATTTGTCTCTAGTCTCAGAGCTGGGAATGGTTGAGCCTCTCTGGATTCATTTTCCTCTAAAGGGCTGTGGCAGTGGTGATGCCCACATAAGACATTACTCTCAAGCTCAGTGGTGTAAAATGATCATTTATGATGCTCAGGAAGTTTGTGGGCCAGGAAATCTGCCAGGGCACAGTGGGGTGTCTTGTCTCCACTCACCATGTCTGGGGTCTCAGCTGGGTGTTGGAATCCTCTGTGAGCTCATCCCTTTGATGCTGGCTTTGGCTGCTACCTTGGTTGGTGCTGTCAGCTGAAAAGCTTGTATGTGGCTTCTCCCAGTGGCCTGGGATTCTGCACATGTGGTGGCTGGGTCCTTAGTATGAGAGAATCCCTAGGGAGAGAAAGAGATTGCTGGGAGGGGATGTATCAGCTTTAATGATCTAGCCACAGACATCACATAGCATCACTTCTATTGTCTTACACGTGCTAGGGCAGCTGGCTAGAGAGTCATTCCCAGGCTCAAGGGGAGGGGAAGAGAGCCCGCCTCCTGACTGGGAGCGAGGAAATGCTGCTGTGACCATTTTGGGAAAGTTTGATGGGCCACAAGGACTCTGACGTGTGGTCCACTCTCTTTATTAAACTGCTCAGAAGCCATAGAGGCAAATCTGTGGACAGGACATCATGTCTGCCTCATACACAGCCCCTCACTGCTGTCCATGAAAAATTCATCGGTGGATCTAAAAAAGAAACGGAAAATTTCATTTGCGCCAAATTGAGGAGTACAACCGGGGTTGGGGGGCGGGTGGGGAGCCTGTCAAAAGCTCTGAGAACTGCTGCGCCCGTTAGAAGTCAAGACACGGTTAGACAAGTTTGTGAGACTAAATGATGTATTACTGACAGTTTACCCAGTGCAGATCTAAACATCATCATGGCCCCTCACAAGGTCAAGAAAGGACATTATCTGTTAAAGGAGTTGTCTTGTTGATATTAGGAGAATATTGCTTTTTATGGTTGATCACGTATTCCTGGGGGCTTCCCTGGTAGCTCAGCTGGTAAAGAATCTGCCTGCAATGTAGGAGACCCCGGTTTGATTCCTGGGTCAGGAAGATCTCCAGGAGAAGGGATAGGCTACCCACTTCAGTATTCTTGGGTTTCCCTGGTGGCTCAGACAGTGAAGAATATGCCTGCAATGTGGGAGACCTGGGTTTGATCTCTGGGTTGGGAAGATCCCCTGGAGGGGGGCATGGTAACCCACTCCAGTGTTCTTGTCTGGAGATTCCCATGGACAGAGGAGCCTGGTAGGCTACATTTCATGGAGTTGCAAAGAGTCGGACACAACTGAGTGACTAAGCACAGCACACAGGTATTCCTGATGATGGGGAGGTTCGATCGAGGCATAATGCATATATATGATGCATGGTTAGGGGGAGAGGAGGCCACAGGGCAGTGAATAAATTTTTATGTTTATATATTTCTTGTGTTGACATAAAATATAAATTTTTATTTCACACTGCTTTCCTCTCCTTGTTTTCCTTTCCTCCTCATCAAGTTTTATCTTGCAACATTTTATGCATCTTTCTGAATCACTGCAAATAATTTAGGGAGAAGACTAAGATACAAATGAGCCAAAATGGACCTCCAGAGGGGGGGGAATTTTTTTCTCAGTACCACATTAACTAGAAAATAAGAGCATGAAATTCAGGAATCAAATCCCAACAAATATTCTCTGTTATCTAAGCTTTAACTTTAACTTACATTGTTTTAGGATGGAAGCCCAGGAGAGTAATTCAACTTTTTCAATTTCTTAAACCCTACAATGGAATGATTTTGATTTGTCACACTGGGAAATTATGTTAAATAGGTGAATTCATTTCCTAATTGTTCTGCAGTTTGGAAATATGAATCTCAAATGGTTCTGCGATGCTTATATCATCTACTTAAAATGCTTTGCATTGCACCACTTAAAAATAAAACATTTTTTTCCTGAAAAGTTAAGCTAAGAATTTATTAAGATTCCTGGTGTTACTTTCTACAAAGAAGATAACACTATTTAATTTTTCAATGAAGCAATTATGTAGTCTTCCTATCTTTTCCACTAATGATGAAATACTATATAATTCTCCTGTGGTACAATTAACATTTAATTTGATGCATCTATATTAGCAATTCCTTATCTATGAAGAGTCATGAGTTTTATTAAATATGTCACCTACCATATCAGTTTTGTTATAATCACGTTTCACTCTGCTTCATTTGCTTACTGCACTACTTCTGGGCTGCAAAACCAATTTTCTCCTCTGTATATAAATTGATTATTTCAATGAAGAGGTAGCCACTGTAACTATTAAATGCAAAATGTACCATAACAGATGCTGCAATTGCCAATTTGGACACACCTAAACTGGGAAGCTAACATGAGACTCTTCTGTGAAAGGGATTAATTTAACAGCTTCGTGATTGTTTCTCATGGACATTCTTCAAGGTATCTGGAAATTTGCCACACCAGAATGCTGAAAAATGGGCAAGTTAATGTTCTCAGTGCTTAGTCGCTCAGTCGTGTCCAACTTTTTGTGACCCCATGGACTGTAGCCCACCAAGCTCCTCTGTTCATGGGATTCTCCAGGCAAGAATACTGGAGTGGGTTGCCATGCCCTCCACCAGGGGATCTTCCCAACCCAGAGATTGTACCCAAGTCTCCCACATTGCAGGCAGATTCTTTACTGTCTGAGCCACTAGGGAAGCCCAATAAGAGAGTCTCAGGTGGTTTATAAATAACACACCACTCTACCTTCCCCTAGAGTGGCGAAAAGGTGACCTCGAACCAGCCCATGAAAATTTATATGTGAAGCACTGAATCTTTCATGGCCTTAGCATAAGAATTAGAATTAATTACTTAAGGTTTTACTGACCTTTTGGGGTAAGTTGCAAGACAATTAAGTCTTTTACAAGCAAAATCCGACAGCAGTCACGTGACTATAATAACCACGAGGACACATTCAGTCACTGTTCTCACCACAGACTTCCCACTCACTTTCCTGCCTTGTTGAGTCTACCCCTGCCGCCTTGAGAAGCCCTCCTTTGCCACCTTGTGCCCTCCTGTTGGAGTCCTAATCCGGGTTCCACGGCTGGATCCTGCGTGGACGATCGAGGGCTCGTTTCTGCTTCCTGCGGGGCAATCTCTCCTCCTGGGCACTCTTTGGCGACAGCGTGCATTGGCATGTTCTGCTCAGTACTTCATATGTGTTTGCCATTTTCCTGCAAACTCCGCCGAACTCCCCAACTTCCGTGAGTTACTGGGGGCATGTTTGTGTATGATTGTCACCCCCAGCACTGAGGCCGAGGCTCTGCATGTAGAAGGCGGTCAAAATTGTTGGCTGGATTATCCATGGCGATTTGTGCGACGTTCAAGTTGACAGGAAAACGTGTAACAGCAAACCATCACGAGATGATGGCTAGATTAGCATTACTGCACTCGGGCGACTGGATCCGAGTTTGGTTCTGTAACATCGTCTGTGAGCCCACTGGATCTGGCTGAAGGTGCGTGCGTGCATGCATGTGTGTGTGAGACACACACACACACACACAAATAGCATTCGGTAGCATGTGGAACCTCTTAACACTCGTACTTGCTTGCTCCTTCTAACTGCTGTTGTTTGGTCCATATCAGTGGCCTTGAGAGTGGAGAGACTGCAGTGTAAAGGGTCCTCTCCTGCCTTCCAGGACACTGTGTCCTCCCTCCCCTCTTGTACCTCCCCTCCTCATACCTGTGTACTCCCCTCCCCTGCCTTGCACCATTTAGGGTCTGAAAGGGACTTCAGACTCTGCCAGGATTCCCTCTGTCACTCTCCAGAGCCCAAAACTTCTTTAGCAGGGAGGGAATCTCAACATTTATGATATTCTAAGTAATGGGATATTATAATTTTTCCTTCCCCTCACGCTGGGAAAGATTGAGGGCAGAAGGAGAAGAGGGTGTCAGAGGATGAGATGGCTGGATGGCATCACTGATGCAATGGACATGAATGGGCAAACCCCGGGAGATGGTGAGGGACAGGGAAGCCTGGCTTGATGCATTTCATGGGGTCACAAAGAGTTGGACACGACTGGGTGACTGAACGACAAGAACAAAGTAATAGGAATGGGATTCATTATTTGGAATTAATATTACTTTCTCGATATTCATAATATTCTTTGAAAAACTACTAAAGTGGATTTCCATATGTGGGTCTTATTATTTTTCACTTTGTACTGGTTGAGTTTCTGCTGGTTGTTAGGTTTTTACCTTTGAGGCTCAGTTTAGACTGTATGAAAGCCAACAAAATAGAATCTTCTCAATGAGAGTGTTTCACAGTGACAGAGGAAGGAGAAAGTTTGCCCAGTGGGAAGTCAGGCACAGGTGCCTCTTTCTTGGCTGTCTGATTTGCTAAGACTGGTGTCTCTGTGGGTTGGAACTGACTGGATTCAGGAGACACAAACCCCCTCTGTGACACCCCACCCCTCACACTATGCTTCTGGGGCATGTTAATCTGTAAAGACTGTAGGAAAGTTTTGCCCTGTTTAATTTTCCTGTTGGAATCTCAAAGGCTGGTTTTTAGCTAGTTTTTATGGGTGCTTGCTACCTTGAGCTCTATTTGGTTTTCTATGAAACTGAAGAATTCTAGAGCAAATACTTGGTTTCTAAAGGGTTAAAGACAAAATTATAGTTTATACATCCAAATGTGAAGGTTTTATAGCCCAACTTTTTGTGCCTACCTCACTTCTGGCTCCAGTTTAACTTTTTTTTTACTTTTATTATATCTAGGCCTTGGTTTTTTAAAACCTATCTGAATGTATTTTGCTTGGTTGTATTACTTGAATTTTGTAAGTAGTCAAGTCCTCTCTGCTACAAGATGGTTATCATAAACAAATGTCAGAAAGCACATATATAATAGATTTGACATTTGAAGAACCACATGAAAATATTTTCAAGAGAGAATAAACTGATGATAAGACTTTGATTGATTTCAACTTGATAAAGAGGTAATTCTGGTCAAATGTACTCCAAGACTAAGTCAGAGGAAATCAGAAGACCCTTATGATTCAACCATTGTTAAGAAACTTCTTGAAGTTACCATGCTGCTCTTTGACCCTAGTCAGTGGAAAGTATTGAACATAATTGATTTTTTCCTAGGTGACTAAGGCTCTCATAGTGGATGTCACTGTGAATATCCATTTGAACAGGGCCACAGTTGGAGACTGTGGCCATTATCTTCATTACCTCTTCCACAGTTTGGTCTCAGGTCAAACAGGAGGGAACACAGCCCCACCCATCAACAGAGAATTGGATTAAAGATTTACTGAGCACCCATCAGAACAAGACCCAGTTTCCCCCACCATCAGTCTCTCCCATCAGGAAGCTTCCATAAGCCTCTTATCCTTATCTGCCAGAGGGCAGACAGAATGGAAACCACAATCACAGAAAATTAATCAAACTGATCACATGGACCACAGCCTTGTCTAACAATGAAACTATGAGCCATGCCGTGTAGGGCCACCCAAGACAGACAGATCATGGTGGAGAGTTCTGACAAAATGGTCCACTGGAGAATGACAAACCACTTCAGTATTCTTGTCTCGAGAAACCCATGAAGAGCATGAAAAGGCAAAAAGATATGACATTGAAAGATGAACTCCCCAGATCAGTAGGTGCCCAATATGCTACTGGAGATCAATGGAGAAATAACTCCAGAGAGAATGAAAAGATGGAGCCAAAGCAAAAACAACACCCAGTTGTGGATGTGACTGATGATGGAAGTAAAGTCTGGGGCTGCAAAGAGCAATATTGGATAGGAACCTGGAATGTTAGGTCCATGAATCAAGGCAAATTGGAAGTGGTAAAATAGGAGATGGCAAGAGTGAACATCGACATTCTAGGAATCAGCTAACTAAAATGGACTGGAATGGGTGAATTTAATTCAGATGACCATTATATCTACTACTGTGGGCAGGAATCTCTTAGTAGAAATGGAGTAGCCCTCATAGTCAAGAAAAGAGTGTGAAATGCTGTACTTGGGTGCAATCTCAAAAATGACAGAATGATCTCTGTTCGTTTCCAAGCAAACCATTCAATATCATGGTAATCCAAGTCTATGCCCCAACCAGTAATGCTGAAGAAGCTGAAGTTGAATAGTTCTATGACAACCTATAAGACCTTCTAAAACTAGCACACAAAAAAGATGTCCTTTTCATCATAGGGGACTGGAGTGCAAAAATACGAAGTCAAGAGATACCTGGAGTAACAGGCAAACTTGGCCTTGGAGTACAGAATGAAGCAGGGCAAAGGCTAACAGAGTTTTGCCAAGAGAACGCACTGGTCATAGCAAACACCCTCTTCCAACAACACAAGAGAAGACTCTACACATGGACATCACCAGATGGTCAACACCGAAATCAGATTGATTATATTCTTTGCAGCTGAAGATGGAGAAGCTCTATACAGTCAGCACAAACAAGATTGGGAGCTGACTGTGGCTCACACCATGAGCTCTTTATTGTAAGATTCAGACTTTAATTGAAGAAAGTACTGAAAACCACTAGACCATTCAGTTCAGTTCAGTCGCTCAGTCATGTCTGATTCTTTACGACCTCATGAATCGCAGCACGTCAGGCATCCCTGTCCATCACCAACTCCTGGAATTCACTCAGACTCATGTCCATCGAGTCAGTGATGCCATCCAGCCATCTCATCCTCAGTCGTCCCCTTCTCCTCCTGCCCCCAATCCCTCCCAGCATCAGAGTCTTTTCCAATGAGTCAACTCTTCGCATGAGGTGGCCAAAGTACTGGAGTTTCAGCTTTAGCATCATTCCCTCCAAAGAAATCCTAGGGCTGATCTCCTTCAGAATGGGCCGGTTGGATCTCCTTGCAGTCCAAGGGACTCTCAAGAGTCTTCTCCAATACCACAGTTCAAAAGCATCAATTCTTCAGTGCTCAGCCTTCTTCACAGTCCAACTCTCACAGCCATACATGACTACTGGAAAAACCATAGCCTTGACTAGATGGACCTTTGTTGGCAAAGTAATGTCTCTGCTTTTCAATATGCTATCTAGGTTGGTCATAGCTTTTCTTCCAAGGAGACCATTCAGGTATGACCTAAATCAAATCCCTTAAGATTACACAGTGGAAGTGAGAAATAGATTCAAGGGATTAGATCTGATAGACAGAGCGCCTCAAGAACTATGGACAGAGGTTCATGACATTGTACAGGAGGCAGTGATCAAGACCATCCCAAAGAAAAGGAAATGCAGAAAGGCAAAATGGTTGTTTGACAAGGCCTTACAAATAGCTGAGAAAAGAAAAGACATGAAAGGCAAAGGAGAAAAGGAAAGATATACCAATTTGAATGCAGAGTTCTAAAAAATAGCAAGGAGAGACAAAAAGCCTTCCTAAATAATCAATGCAAAGAAATAGAGGAAAACAATAGAATGGGAAAGACTAGAGATCTCCTCAAGAAAATTAGAGATACCAAGAAAAATTTCATGCAGAGATGGGCACAATAAAGGACAGAAATGGTATGGACCTAACAGAAGCAGAAGATATTAAGAAGAGATGGCAAGAATACACAGAAGAACTATACAAAGAAGATCTTCATGAACCAGATAAACACGATGGTGTAATCACTCAACTAGAGCCAGATATCTTGGAATGTGAAGTCAAGTGGGCTTTAGAAAGCATTACTAAGAACAAGCTAGTGGATGTGATGGAATTGCAGTTGAGCTATTTCAGATCCTGAAAGATGATGTTGTGCAAGTGCTGCACTCAATGTACCAGCAAATTTGGAAAACAGCAGTGCCCACAGGACTGGAAAAGGTCCGTTTTCATTCCAATCCCAAAGAAAGGCAATGCCAAAGAATGATCAAACTACCACACAACTGCACTCATCTCACATACTACCAAAGTAATCCTCAAAATTCTCCAAGCCAGGCTTCAATAGTATGTGAACCGAGAATTTCCAAATGTTCAAGCTGGATTTAGCAAAGGCAGAGGAACCAGAGATCAAATTGCCAAAATCCGTTGGATCATAGAAAAAGCAAGAGTTCCAGAAAAACATCTATTTCTGCTTTATTGACTACAGAAAAGCCTTTGACTGTGTGTATCACATCACAACAAACTCTGGAAAATTCTCAAAGAGATGGGAATACCAGACCACCTGACTTGCCTCCTGAGAAATCTGTATACAGGTCAAGAAGCAACAGTTAGAACTGGACATGGAACAGCAGACTGGTTCCAAACTGGCAAAGAAGTATATCAAGACTGCATATTGTCACCCTGCTTATTTAACTTATATGCAGAGTACATCATGGGAAATGCTGGGCTGGATGAAGCACAAGCTGGAATCAAGACTGTGGGAGAAACATCTATAACCTCAGATATGCAGATGACATTGCCCTTATGGTAGAAAGTGAAGAAGAACTAAAGAGCTTCTTGATGAAAGTGACAGAGGAGAGTGAAAAAGGTGGCTTAAAACTGAACATTCAACAAATTAGTATCATGGCATCCGATCCTATCACTTCATGGTAAATAGATGGGGAAACGATGGAAACAGTGACAGAAGTCAACTGCAGATGGTGACTGCAGCCTTGAAATTAAAAGATGCTTGCTCCTTGGAAGAAAAGTTATGACCAACCTAGACAGCATATTAAAAACCAGAGACATTACTTTGCTGACAAAGGTCCATCTAGTTAAAGCTATGATTTTTCCAGTAGTCATGTGTGGATGTGAAAGTTGGACCATAAAGAAAGCTGAGTGCTGAAGAATTCATGCTTTTGGATCTTGGTGTTGGAGAAGACTCTTGAGAGTCCCTTGGACTGCAAGGGGATCCAACCAGTCCATCCTAAAGGAAATCGGTCCTGAATATTTCACTGGAAGGACTGAAGCTGAAACTTCACTACTTTGGCCACCTGATGTGAAGAACTGACTCATTGAAAAAGACCCTGATGCTGGGAAAGATTGAAGGTGGGAGGAGAAAGGGATGATAGAGGATAAGATCATTGGATGGCATCACTGGCTTGATGGACATGAGTTTGAGCAAGCTCTGGGAGTTGGGAGTTGGTGATAGATAGGGAAGCCTGGTGTGCCACAGTACATGGGGTCACAAAGAGTTGGATACAACTGAGTGATTGAACTGACTGACAGTCAGAGCTGTCTACATGTTAAAAGATGAGGCTGAATTTCTAGTGACCCCAGGGCACATCATAAGTTGATTAAAAAACCTTAAATTTCTTCTTTCAGTTTGGTTATTAGCCACTCATTGCTTTTTCCTCATAGTGATTGATAGCAAATAAAATCCCTTCACCCCTCCACTGCAAGGAAACACAGATACTTAATTAAAGACTTCCTTGTTGAGGTCACTTTGTTTGATTCATTGGTTATTTTGATTGAGACTATTATTCACTGGTTTGGGGCTGTTGGCGGTACCACTGGGGATGAGATCATGCCTTCCTAAAGTGGAATGGAAAACTTGGAACGACTCTCTTATACTCAATTTGTCTGTGGTAACTTGGTAAAATATTGCTTGGGAATTTTTAAATTAAGCAAATCATGTATTTTTGTGCAAAAGAGATTTTTTTTTTTTTTGAAAAAGGGCTCTTGTTGGCTAATGAACAGGATAATTAGATCCCAGTGAGGACAGTTGGTCTCTAATAAGGAAGGGCATTTCAACTCAATTCCTGGATGGATATAAAAAGTCATCTCTGTCAGGTGGTGGGTACCTGACATTTGAATGATGTTCTGTTCCCCCACACGTTGCAGTTTAAGTAGAAAGTTCTTCTGAGAGCTGAGGACGTTCTACAAGGGGATTGGAACCCATCTCAGAGTGCACTCTGAATTATTTTAAGACGTGATTTAGCAAGTTTTAGTGTTTGGTTCCTCAGCCTTTTGGTGAGGCAGTTTTGGTATCTCAGCCTTTCTTCAGCACTTCCTAGGGTTCAGAGAGCAGACCATTAGATGGAATGAGGGAGAGAGAGACAGAGAGAGATGATGCGTCTTTCACGTGAATGTGAGATTTCGTGAGTGCACGATGCCTGGGGTTGAGCATCCCGAGGAGTGGGCACCATAGTGACAGACAGAAAAATGGGATCTCTGATTACACAAATACCCTCGCTTAGGGAATTTTACATACGTCTGTTATCAGCACTTGTCCGTAGTTTTAAAGTGAGGTGGTTGGTCAGTGTGGCCACAGGAGCAGTGGAACAGAGCTCAGGAGAACCGAGGTCCTGAGGCAGGAGGCACACACGTGTCGGGCCAAATGGCAGAGACACCGGCTGGTCAGGAGGTGGATGACCGGGGTAGGGGAGGCATTACGCTGAGACCTTTACCGAGGTTTCCTGAGGAAAGGCAAGGCAGGCAGAAAAAATAGGTTAGGAATGGCTAGTTTGTTCAAACTTTGGTGGCTTTGGGCTATTGGGGTGTGTCTAGTTGCTTGGTACCTGCCCTGGGATGATGGAGACACAGCACTGTTGCCTCCTGGGGCTCCTAGGGACATGGGATTTGGATTGCTTACTTTGCTTGTCAAAGGCTTGCTCCCAGCTCTACCCTTTCCTGTCTCTTAATGCTGTGCTGCCCTGGGAGGGCAGACTCTCCCCAGCCATAGGGGTTCTTTAAGATGCAAAGACATCCTAATACACAGAAAGCTAAGAATAATACTATACAGTATGGTAGGTCACTGCTGGGAGTTCAGTTCAGTTGCTCAGTTGTGTCTGACTTTTTGTGCCCCCATGGACTGTAGCATGCCAGGCTTCCTTGTCCATCACCAACTCCCTGAGCTTGCTCAAACTCATGTCCATTGAGTCAGTGATGTCGTCCAACCATCTTATCCTCTGTCATCCCCTTCTCCTCCCACCTTCAATCTTCCCCAGCATCAGGGTCTTTTTCAATGAGTCAGTTCTTCACATCAGGTGCCCAAAGTAGTGCAGTTTCAACTTCAGCATCAGTCCTTCCAATGAACATTCAGGGCTGATTTCCTTTAGAATACACTGGCTAGATCTCCTTGCAGTCCAAGAGACTCTGAAGAGTCTTCTCCAACACTACAGTTCAAAAGCATCAGTTCTTCCGCACTCAGCTTTCTTTATGGTTCAACTCTCACATCCATACATCACTACTGGAAAAACCATAGCCTTGACTAGATGGACCTTTGTCAGCAAAGTAATGTCTCTGTTTTTTAATATGCTGTCTGGGTTGGTCATAGCTTTTCTTCCAAGGAGCAAGCATCTTTTAATTTCATGGCTGCAGTCACCATCTGTAGTGATTTTGGAGCCCAATAAAATAAACTCTATCACTTTTTCCATTGTTTCCCCATCTATTTGCCATGAAGTGATGGGACCAGATGCCATGATCTTAGTTTTCTGAATATTGAGTTTCAAGCCAACTTTCTCACCCTTCTTTTTCACTTTCATCAAGAGGCTCTTTAGTTCTTCTCTTTCTGCCATAAGGGCGGTATCATCTGCATATCTGAGGTTATTGATATTTCTCCCGGCAATCTTGATTTCAGCTTGTGCTTCATCCAGCCCGGCATTTCCCATGATGTACTTTGCATATAAGTTAAATAAGCAGGGTGACAATATATAGCCTTGATGTACTCCTTTCCTGATTTGGAACCAGTCTGTCGTTCCATGTCCAGTTCTAACTGTTGCTTCTTGACCTGCATACAGATTTCTCAGGAGGTAGGTAAGGTGGTCTGGTATTCCCATCTCTTAAAAAATTTTCCACAGTTTGTTGTGATCAACACAGTCAAAGGCTTTGGTGCATTCAATAAAGCAGAAGTAGATGTTTTTCTGGAACTCTCTTGTTATTTCTATGATCCAGTAGATGTTGTTGATTTGATCTCTGGCACTGCTGGGAAACACAGCAATATAATGAGAGCAAAGTCTATAAACACATCAAGCATAGATTCCCCAAAGCAGAGACCCACACATGTGTTGGGTGGATATCTTTCTTATTTATTCATTTTTGAATGTTTCATAACTTTTTACTGTATCATTCACACTTAAAGCAAAATTCCTCTTATTTGAGGTTGATGGCTTAGTAATAGTTGCTTTCTTTCTTTTAAAAAAATTTTTGTTGGGTTATATTTGATTTACAATGTTGTGTTAATTTCAGCTATATAGTAAGGTGATTTAGAGTCTTTTCTTTTACAAGTTATTACCAAATACTATTTTCTTGGTTTCCAAAATCACTGCAGATGGTGATTGTAGCCATGAAATTAAAAGACACTTGCTCCTTGGAAGAAAAGCTATGACAAACCTAGACAGCATATTAAAAAGCAGAGACATTACTTTGCCAACAAAGGTCCGTTTAGTCAAGGCTATGGTTTTTCCAGTGGTCATGTATGGATGTGAGAGTTGGACTGTGAAGAAAGCTGAGCACCAAAGAACTGATGCTTTTGAACTGTGGTGTTGGAGAAGACTCTTGAGAGTCCCTTGGACTGCAAATAGGTCAAACCAGTGAATCCAAAAGGAAATCAATCCTGAATACTCATTGGAAGGACTGATGCTGAAACTCCAATACTTTGGTCACCTGATGTGAAGAACTGACTCTTTGGAAGAGACCCTGATGCTGGGAAAGATTGAAGGTGGGAGAAGGGGATGACAGAGGATGAGATGGTTGGATGGCATCATTAACCCAATGGGTTTGAGTTTGAGCAAGCTCTGGGAAATGAAGGACAGGGAAGCCTGTTGTGCTGTAGTCCACAGTGTCTCAAAGAGTCAGACATGACTGAGTGACTGAACAAAATATAGTAGGTCCTTGATGATTATCTGTTTTATATATAGTTCAGTTCAGTCGCTCAGTCATGTCCGACTCTTTGCAACACCATGAATCACAGCATGCCAGGCCTCCCTGTCCATCACCAACTCCCGGAGTTCACTCAGACTCATGTCCATTGAGTTGGTGATGCCATCCAGACATTTCATCCTCTGTCGTCCCCTTCTTCTCCTGCCCCCAATCCCTCCCAGCATCAGAGTCTTTCCCAATGAGTCAACTCTTCACATGAGGTGGCCAAAGTACTGGAGTTTCAGCTTTAGCATCATTCCTTCCAAGGAAATCCCAGGGTTGATCTCCTTCAGAATGGACTGGTTGGATCTCCTTGCAGTCCAAGGGACTCTCAAGAGTCTTCTCCAACACATAGTAGTGTGTATAAATTAATTCCAAATTCCCAATTTACCCCCTTCCCTCACTTTCCCCTTTGGTAACAATAAGTTTGTTTTCTATGTCTGTGAGTCTATTTCTGTTTTGTAAATAAGTTCAATTCTATCATATTTCAGATTCCACATATAAGTGATATCATATGGTATTTGTCTTTCTCTGTCTGATTTCACTTAGCATGACAAGATGTAGGTCCATCCATGATATTGGAAAGGGAATTATTTCACCTTTTTTAGGCCGAGTAATATTCCACTGTGTATATGCACCACGTTTTCTTTATCCATTCATCTGTTGATGGACACTTAGGTCGCTTCCACATCATGGCTTCTGTAAACAGTGGTGTAGTAAACATGCGTGAGCGTGTATCTTTTCAGCTTAGAGTTTCCTCTGGATAGATGTGCCGATCTCTTTCCAGGGTGAGTTTGCCTGTCTGTGCTGTGTGTGTCCTTAAGTCTCATCACCTCAGCTATAGCCTTCATTTCCATAAAATGTTATTTATCCAAACATAACATTCCTACTGATAATAAACACATTATTTATATAGTTTTCAAGATAAATGGTGCATATGTTGAAAGGGTACTATTGTTTCCTGCCCTTATGGAAAAATTAGGTTTGCTATACCTGAGGTAAGGTCTCTGAAAAGAAGGTTTATTACTGTTCTAATGTTTAAGGAAGAAGAAAATCTGCATGAAAACATGCCTAAACATTTTGTAAATTTTATACCTGACTACCTCTATGTCTGTGTTTGCAGCAAATTATTGAACCAGGCCAGATTTTTTTTCATAGCTTCCCCCCAAAAGGTGCTACAGTGTTCACATCCTGCCTGGACAGTAACGCGAGTAAGTGAGCACTGAGAAAAAGCACTGACTGATGCCTGGCACAATTTAATATTTTATTTTAAACCTTCACCTCCATATAAAAAATGGATGTCATCTTTTGAGAATGTTTCTTTTCACTCATTTTCCAGGTGTACCATTTGAAAGGCCTTTGTGGGGGTTAATGACAGACTTGCGCTGAGCTGGTGAATAATGTGTGTTTAATCAGAATGCATTCTTTGTTCACCAAATCCTCTGCCTTTGTTAAAGTTCTTTCTTCTGCCTGATAATCTGTGTGCCCTACTTCCTTTTATAAAAGTGACTACTCTACCCAATCTGTTTGATATTTTCGTTTTAGGTAATGAAACATTAATAATAGCACACACACACACAAAAGATCAGGTTCTCTCTTTTTCTTCACCCATTGGGAAAACCTAATGGGATCAATGTACTATGGCAACTTAGGAGATAGAGAAACAGTGAAGTTAGTTGACTCTGCTCAGATTTGGAGGTGGTTTTTGACAGCTTGCATTTTTTATGACAAACATTACTTGGATCACTAAGACTCGCTTTGGGTCTTCCTGTTAGCTAATTCAGATGAAAGGAGAGAAATAACACTGTGTAAGCCACACAAAATAAATGGAAACCAAGAAAGTATTGTGAACAGAAATGACGTTGAACTCTGTATATACCAAAGTCCCCATAAAAAATGAGGTCTCTGAGATATGTTATGATTATAAAGGAATTCAATTTGTTTAAAAAATGTGTAGTATCAACACTTAGACCTCTATCCAAACAAGACAGACAGATGGCCAGAAGACACATGAAAAGATGCTCAACATCACTAATTATTAGAGAAATGCAAATCAAAACTACACAGAGGTATCACCTCATACTTGTCAGAATGGTCATCACCAAAAAGTCTACAAACAACAAATTCTGGAGAAGGAATGGAGAAAAGGGCACTCTCCTACACTGCTGGTGGGAATGTAAATAGGTGAAGCCACTATGAAGTATGGAGGTTCCTTAAAAAGCTACAAATAGAGCCAACATATGATCCAGAAATACCACTCCCAGGTATATATCCAGAGAAAACCATAATTCAAAATGATACAAGCATTCCAATGTTCATTGCACTGATATTCACAATAGTCGAGACATGGAGACAACCTAAATAATAATTGACAGATGAACGGATGAAGAAGGTGTGATACACACACACACACACACACACACACACACACACAAATACTCATGCAATATTAGCCATAAAAAAAGAATGAAATAATGCCATTTGTAGCAACATGGATGAAGTAGAGATTATAATACTAAGTGATATAAGCCAGACAGAGAAAGACAAATATCATTCCATATGCTTATAGGTGGAATCTAAAAAAATGATACACTGAATCTATGCAAAACAGAAACAGACCCACATACATAGAAAATAAACATATGGTTACCAAAGAGGAAAGGAAAGAGGCATAAATTAGGAGTTTGGAATTAACAGACAGACACACATTACTATATATAAAAGAGATAACCAGCAATACTATACACCACAGGGAGCTATACTCAGTGTTTTATAATAGTCTATAAGGGAAAAGATATATATGTATTCAGAACCTATATAAGTTCAGTTCAGTCACTCAGTCGTGTCCGACTCTTTGTGACCCCATGAATCGCAGCACGCCAGGCCTCCCTGTCCATCACCAACTCCCAGAGTTCACTCAGACTCACGGCCATTGAGTCAGTGATGCCATCCAGCCATCTCATCCTCGGTCTTCCCTTTCTCCTCATGCCCCCAGTCCCTCCCAGCATCAGAGTCTTTTCCAATGAGTCAACTCTTCGCATGAGGTGGCCAAAGTACTGGAGTTTCAGCTTCAGCATCATTCCCTCCAAGAAATCCCAGGGCTGATCTCCTTCAGAATGGACTGGTTGGATCTCCTTGCAGTAAAAGGGACTCTCAAGAGTCTTCTACAACACCACAGTTCAAAAGCATCAATTCTTCGGCACTCAGCCTTCTTCACAGTCCAACTCGCACATCCATACATGACTACTGGAAAAACCATAGCCCTGACTAGACGGACCTTAGTCGGCAAAGTAATGCTCTGCTTTTGAATATGCTATCTAGGTTGATCATAGCTTTCCTTCCAAGGAGTAATGGCTGCAGTCACCATCTGCAGTGATTTTGGAGCCCCCCAAAATAAAGTCTGACACTGTTTCTACTGTTTCCCCATCTATTTCCCAAGAAGTGATGGGACCGGATGTCATGATCTTCGTTTTCTGAATGTTGAGCTTTAAGCCAACTTTTTCGCTCTCCTCTTTCACTTTCATCAAGAGGCTTTACAGTTCCTTTTCACTTTCTGCCATAAGGGTGGTGTCATCTGCATATCTGAGGTTATTGATATCTCTCCCGGTAATCTTGATTCCAGCTTGTGTTTCTTCCAGTCCAGCATTTCTCATGATGTACTCTGCATAGAAGTTAAATAAGCAGGGTGACAATATACAACCTTGATGCACTCCTTTTCCTCTTTGGAACCAGTCTGTTGTTCCATGTCCAGTTCTAACTGTTGCTTCCTGACCTGCATACAGATTTCTCAAGAGGCAGGTCAGGTGGTCTGGTATTCCCATCTCTCTCAGAATTTTCCACAGTTTATTGTGATCCACACAGTCAAAGGCTTTGGCATAGTCAATAAAGCAGAAACAGTAGTTTTTCTGGAACTCTCTTGCTTTTTCCATGATCCAGCAGATGTTGACAATTTGATCTCTGGTTCCTCTGCCTTTTCTAAAACCATCTTGAACATCAGGAAGTTCACGGTTCATATATTGCTGAAGCCTGGCTTGGAGAATTTTGAGGATTACTTTGGTAGCATGTGAGATGAGTGCAATTGTGTGGTAGTTTGAGCATTCTTTGGCATTGCCTTTCTTTGGGATTGGAGTGAAAATTGACGTTTTCCAGTCCTGTGGCCACTGCTGAGTTTTCCAAATTTGCTGGCATATTGATTGCAGCACTTTCACAGCATTATCTTTCAGGATTTGAAATAGCTCAACTGGAATGCCATCACCTCCATTAGCTTTGTTTGTAGTGATGCTTTCTAAGGCCCACTTGACTTCACATTCCAGGATGTCTGGCTCTAGATGAGTGATCATACCATCGTGATTATCTGGGTTGTGAAGATCTTTTTTGTACAGTTCTTCTGTGTATTCTTGCCATCTCTTCTTAATATCTTCTGCTTCTGTTAGGTCCAGACCATGTCTGTCCTTTATCGAGCCCATCTTTGCAGGAAATGTTCCTTTGGTATCTCTAATTTTCTTGAAGAGATGTCTAGTCTTTCCCATTCTGTTGTTTTCCTCTATTTCTTTGCATTGATCGCTGAAGAAGGCTTTCTTATCTCTTCTTGCTATTCTTTGGAATTCTGCATTCAGATGCTTATATCTTTCCTTTTCTCCTTTGCTTTTCACAGCTATTTGTAAGGCCTCCCCAGACAGCCATTTTGCTTGTTTGCATTTCTTTTCCATGGGGATGGTCTTGATCCCCGTCTCCTGTACAATGTCACAAACCTCATTCCATAGTTCATCAGGCACTCTATCTATCAGATCTAGGCCCTTAAATCTATTTCTCACTTCCACTGTATAATCATAAGGGATTTGATTGAGGTAATACCTGAATGGTGTAGCGGTTTTCCCTACTTTCTTCAATTTAAGTCTGAATTTGGGAATAAGGAGTTCATGATCTGAGCCACAGTCAGCTCCCAGTCTTGTTTCTGTTGACTGCATAGAGCTTCTCTATCTTTGTCTGCAAAGAATATAATCAATTTGATTTCGGTGTTGACCTTCTGGTGATGTCCATGTGTAGAGTCTTCTCTTGTGTTGTTGGAAGAGGGTTTTGCCTATGACCAGTGCATTTTCTTGGCAAAACTCTATTAGTCTTTGCCCTGCTTCATTCCACATTCCAAGGCCAAATTTGCCTGTTACTCCAGGTGTTTCTTGACTTCCTACGTTTGCATTCCAGTCCCCTATAATGAAAAGGACATCTTTTTTAGGTGTTAGTTCTAAAAGGTCTTGTAGGTCTTCATAGAACTTTTCAACTTCAGCTTCTTCAGCGTTACTGGTTGAGGCATAGACTTGGATTACTGTGATATTGAATGGTTTGCCTTGGAGACGAACAGAGATCATCCTGTCATTTTTGAGATTGCATCCAAGTATTGCATTTCAGACTCTTTTGTTGAACATGGTGGTTACTCCATTTCTTCTGAGGGATTCCTGTCCTCAGTAGTAGATATAATGGTCTTCATATATATTCTTTTTCTGAATACATATATAAAAATAAATGTATTCATGCATATACATATATGTGTAAAAAAATTACGCCTCCAAAGTTGACTTTCCCGCCCTCAGGACTGTGGCAGTGTGGTCCAGAGAAGAGTGACCTTTAAGCCCATACAAGCAGGTCATTATTCTGGCTCCCCACGCGCCCCCAGGCCACCTCCAGGCCTCGGTGTCCTCAGGCGTCAGTGATGAGGCTCCTTCTCGGGCACCAAGGACCCAGTGACTATGCTCCAATGGCCACAAACATTAGCTCTCTGCTCCTCTTCTTCCCGAGGTGGGATGGCTCAAAGTGTGACAGCGAGGGCAGGAGAGAATTTGTTAACCGTCTCCTAGTACGTCTCCCATTTACCTCACTTGACCATGTGGAGGCGCTAGTGGTTGAGAACCCGCCTGCCAATGCAGGAGACAGGAGATGAGGGTTCAGTCCCTGGGTCGAGAAGATCCCTGGTGGAGGGCACTCCAGCATTCTTGCCTGAAACAGTCCATGGATAGAGGAGCCTGGCAGGATAGAGTCCATGGGGTCGCAAAGAGTCGGACACGACTGGGTGACTTAGCACACAGCACCGACTGAAAACAGTTCCCTTTGAATATCGCACTTTACTTTTTTTTGAACTTTTTATTTTATATTGGTGTATATGCTTTAAAGTATGGGTTTGAGTTTTCAATACTTCCAGAATCCTCAGAGTCACTTCTTGTGAATACAGTGATCAAGCTTGGGTCAATGTGTTCTGATGACATCACACACACACACTTTCTTTCTCTCACACACACACACTCACACATGGGCACGTGTGAGCCCACACTCCTTTGTACGCAATGATTGATGGCAATGAGACAGATCCCTGTCTTAACACATTTTGTCCGAAGGCTCTTCCATGACTGTTCGAGCTCTGACAGCACCTCCTGCCTCCCCAGGGTGAGCAAGCCCAGGGGCCAGGGTTCACCAGCACAACCCAGGGAAGCACAACAGTGGCTTCTGGAAACAGACTCCTCTGTGGGCCCCGTGGACACTTGCACCTTGCTGGCCTGCCCCAGAAGCTTAAATGCGAGTCCCAAGAGAGAATCAGCAAGTTCATGGAAAGTGCCCCGACACTGTAGACTGGTGAGGAGTGGACTGAGGAGGGCTTCTGAAGTCTCAGCTCCCCGCTGTAAACAGAGAGTGAGCCCCAGAAAAGGGTCAGGGATACCAGGGCAGTTGCCACGCTGACGACAGGAACACAATCTTCACACTTGCTCTTTCCCAGCTGGAGCGGCCATGGTCCAGCGAGGGTCAGCGAGGGTGGGTCTCCCTGGCTCATACACAAGTGTTCTCAAAGATGTTGTCACTTATAAACAAACAGTATGTATGCTAAGTTGCTTCACTTGCGTCCAACTCTTTGCCACCCTGTGGACTTTAGCCCACCAGGCTCCTCTGTCCACGGGATTTTCCAGGCAAGAATACTGGAGGGGGTTGCCATTCCCTCCTCCAGGGGATCTCCTGACCCAGGGATTGAACCCATGTCTCTTGTGTCTCCTGCATTGGCAGGTGGGTTCTTTATCACTAATGCCACCTGGGAAGACCCTATAAACAAATAGAATAGCCCTTAATTAAAAAAAAAATTAGACCATAGTCTTAAAAAAAGAATATTGCCACGATCTTCTTACCTTCAGGGTCTCCGTGCAATTCTTTGCTTTTGTGTTCTCAATAAATGCCCTCCCTTAGATTTACTGAGGTATAATTGGTATATAAAAGCTGCACATAACATAATTTGGTGAGTCTGGATGTATGTAGACCTCATATTACCATCACACAGATGATAATCAAGTAATAAATGTATCCATCACCTTCCAAAAAATTTTTTGTCTCCCTACCTTTTTGTAGTAAGAGCACCACATCTGCAGCGCACGGTGTCCATTTTTCTCCATGCAGGGCCCGCAATGCTCTTTGAGCAATGCCTCCAGCCCAGTTCTGAGGCGCTTCCTGATGTCATCATACTTCTGCTCCGGTGGAACGCAAGCGTGGCTGTTAACGTCTCGAGACAGGTCACATTTCCTTACATGGGCTTCACGGATTTGGACTACTTGGGCTTTTCACTAAGTTACATCTTCAAATTCACTCCACACCTTTGTCTTGGCTGCCCTTCCCCGTGGGTTCTTCTGTTTTTACCACATTTCTTTTCCGTGACATGGAAGTCGGCAAACACGTTTGCCATGGACAATGGTAAAATGTCACAATAGTGAAGAAGCTTACATAAACAGAAAATTGATGCACGCAGCAGCATGTTTTGTGATTAAATCAAAGCCAACTCAAGGCTGCCTAGCAATCCAACCTGATTAACTGTTTTCCAGTTCCTGATATCGTGCAAAGTAATTGACAATGACAGGGACAAGGGGGGAAAACAGAGGCAGAGTTCGCTGTATCACTGGCAGATTGTCAACAAAACAAATTGCCCCTGTCTTCCAGAGTTTCCAGAGTTCTGGGAATAATTGTTTCTCTGGCCAAACTTACTTTTACAGACAATAAAATAGTTTTCAGTATCCAGAGGATGGAAAAACATTAAGCTGTTAGTAAGAGCCAATCAGCCAATCTGGACCACACGTCAGGATGAAAGGCCGGTTTCTCGTATTCTGTACAGTTGCACCTACTAAAATCATCATCATGAGCTCACAGATTATTCTAGGATGTATTAATTCCATAGTTTTCAATGATAATGATGTTGATGTTAATAAAAATAAATCAAAATAGCTGATAGAAGGTAGTATTTATTAGGTGCCAATAAATCTAACAGGCATTCTTTTATATCTGTTAGATTTCTAGTTCTCCCACTTGTATCCAGTAGAAATTACCTCCATTTTACATACGAGAAAGCAGGGAACTTCCCTGGTGGTCCAGTGGTTGAGAATCTGCCTTGCAATTCAGGGGACATGAGTTCGATCCTTGGTCAGGGAACTAAGACCCCACATGCCATCCACGTGCAGCAAGTAGAGAAGCCCCCACTCACAGCAGCCAGAGAAAAGCCCGCACACCACAATGAAGACCCAGCACAACCAAAATAAATACATTTATTTAAAAAAGAGAAAGCATTCTTGGGTTGTTGAATACTTTGCACATAGTAGTAAGGCTTGGCACAGGTTTGTCAGATCCTAAATCTCATGTTATTAATATTTCCACTCTGCTATGATCCCATTTTATTCTTGTGGCATCTCCATAGATTTGTGAGCTATAAATATTTTTGCAGCAATTTTGAAATTTATTTCCAATATTATTCCAACACAGTTAGGTAATAAACTCAGCACTGGTAAGCCAGTGAATTTCTTTTTTAAAACAGAGGCAGGGGAAAAAAAAAAAAATACAGGCTTTAGACTCCAAAGACCTGGCCCTGCCACTTATCAGCCCCAAACTTGAGTTAAGTCACTAATTCCACAGAATCCCAGTTTTTGTGATTTTTTAAAAGCAATGTGTTATCAACTGAGTTTGAAATGATTAAATGAGTAACAGGAACCAAGGAGTTTTTGCAAACTTAAAAACCTTCTGCAAACGTGCATTATTAGTATTAGGCAGAAGACTGTTCAGTAGGTCAGAGTAAATCGTTAATAAGATTGATCATGTCCTTTGGGAGCCTAGGAGATGCTTCTAGCTGAGAGGAAAAGACACAGTTTAACACTCATTACCCTCTTGTTCTCACTCCTAAGACATGGACGCACTTGTTCTTTTAAACATCTTCAGCAGTTTCATCAGTGCCACCTGTAAAGCCTCTAGAGACCCTTCCCTGAGACAAAGGGCGTCAGGGAGAGAAGTCACGCTGGAGGGTGGGGACCCAGTTCAGCAGGGTGAGTCTGGGGGAGGTGGGTAGCCTGGGACTGCGCGTGCGCAGTGGCTGGGGGCTCAGGGGCCTGAGAATCCTGCACAACTGGTGCTGCTCATCCACTGATCCTGGCGGACAGACCCCGCGGAAACAGAAACGGAGGTGCTTCTGGAGCCCGGGCCCCGGGATGGGGGGATCCAGGGAGACCCAGCAAAAATACCCAGAGGAGCCGAGCAAAGGTAGGGGGTTCAGGTGCCCAGAATGGACAACACTTTGGTCAAACGACAGCTTTTTTTTTCTTTATAGAAATACAGAAATCTTTGTTTCTAATCACGTTCAGAGGCACTGTTTTGGAGAAGGAGGAATAAAAACATTAGGTGGCGTGATCAGAGTTTTCTATGGAGTTGTTAATTCATATGACTCCAAAGACGGCTGAAACAGAGAGCAAGGAATGGATTCCTTCAACCATACTCATGAACCCAACACTTGCCTTGTGCATCTTTGCACCAAGGCCTTCGGCCGGCCCTCAGGTGCTCGGGTCTCCCCTCAGGTGTGTCAGTCTGAACAGACTTTCCTCCTCTCACTGATCTCGCAGAGGAAGATGGGGTGCAAGGGGGACTTCTCTTCAGCTCTGCAATCAGTGGCCCTGTAGCTGTTTCCATTTGTCAGGGTGACATGCCAACGGGCTGATGAATTATTGATACTCCTTTCCAAAGCGAGTTAACCAGACAGTTCAAAACGGGTGAGAAGGGAGTGGTCCGTCTCAAAGGAGGTTAACCCCGTCCATCCTGTGGACGGGAAGTTGGTGGCTGCCCCCCCCACCCCCAGCCAAGCCCAGTGTATTTATGTTGCTGCAGAGATAGGCTCTCAGGCCCCCAAAGGAAAGCACACAACGGAACCTCACGATTCGCCTTTTTACAGAAGACGCAGATTGCTCTCCAAATAAGCCTCATTTACTGGTCAATCTCCCCCACATCCCCCCAGCAAAATGTGAGAAGCAATAGTCAGAGGGGGAGTGCCATCACAGTCTAAGAAATGCCAGGATAGCCCTGAATTACTTGGATTTTGACATGAATTTGCCCTTCAGTCCTAAGGAGAAGGTGATCACTGGGAACACAGAGGCTCACCTCTGACTAAATTACTACTAAATTTTTCTACTGGATGTTAGGATGCTAAGAGTGAATGTGAGGTCTGACAATGGGTTGATTTTACTGAGCAGTGTCTTGGGACATCGCAGACTCTCTTCCATATTCAGTGTCAGAAATTATGCTCTTTAGGGGGTACATTTATTGTTATGCACCGTGTAAACAGCTGCTTTATTTTATACACAGAAGTGCCAGGAGGTACTTGTTAGGAAGCTGTGGGTGCTCAGGTTGGCAGTGTCATAAATAAATGGGCATGTTGTATATTTCCATTCATTTGGATGGACCTTTTGTTCAAGGGCCTGCCAAGACGCATGCAAGGCCAGGATGGTGAAAGGATTGACTCATAAATTTTCAGCATTCCACATCGTTCCGCCTGTTACTTTTCACTCTTAAAGCCCAGAGAACTGTTACAAATAAGGGTCTCCAGCGCCATCTAGTGTACAGGAAGTGGGGGGTGGTGGCGCCCAGACACCAGGTTCTAAAGTGTGAAAGCGGGATTCTGGGTGTGGCCCAGTCTTCCTATTCCTTTTGGGATGTCTTGGCCATCCTCCGAGTAGGATGAAACCTGAGAAGGGTGGCAGGAGCCCCTGCTGCAGCTTGGCTCCGTGGAAGGCCTGGGAGGTGGGGCGGTGCATTGATCTGTGAGCTTGATCAGTGGAGAAATCAGTTATTAATCAACAAAGAACTATTGATTTCCCGGCCAGGAAGCAGTGTATCCGCTGTTCCTATTAACAGCCAGTGTGCTGGGAAGTTGCCCAGGAGCTTCTGTACCCCAGGCTTCGGTCAGCAGATCATTAAGGGGGAGTTTCCAGAGTGATGACTGGGGGAGGCTGAGGAATTCTAAACAAAACACAGAACGAATCTGCATTCTGTAGTTCAAATGGGGCTGGTTATTCATTCTCTTTACATAAAAAAAGAAAGTGAAAACTGGATATTTATGGCATGTGGGTTCTCTTAGCTAAAAATGGAATTACTAGGATGAAGGGTAAGAAAACCAGTCATCAGCAGATATTTATAGAGTGCCTACCCTGGTCCGGATACTCCTCTAGGGAACAGACAATACCATCCCTGCCCTTTCTTATTTACTAGTATTTAATACTCTGGGTCGAGTGATATAGACACCAGGCTGCCACCACTGTTTTCAGTGTTTCTCTCATTTCGTATAAACACGTTTCAAAGTTATATTAAAATAGCATTGTGGTGTGAGATGTGTGTCTCTAAAGAGAAACAATAGCGAAGCCCGTTCAGTTTTGCTGTCTCGTTTTCCCCCTACGTCAATCTTTCATGAAATTATCCTTACTGAGAATATGAAATGTTTGGGCCTGAAGGTTTCCTTGTGACAATTATCCTCTGAAACCAGTCTGGGACCAATTATAGATAAATGATTATCTAGTCCTCAAACTGTTGGACAAAGGCCAGTTCCCTAGACACTTGCTCACTAGGTCCGTCGCCAAGGAAAAGGAGTTGGCCCTCAGGCTGCTTGGCTAGGTGAGCAGGATTTCACAGTCTGTTCTTTGGATGCAAAAGCAGTTGTCCAGCCAACCTTCTCAGGGTTGACATCCATGTAGTATCTGGCAATTAAGGGAGGGCTGGATGAACAGTGTCAGGAGGAAAGTTATGGTGGTCTTTTAAAAAACAATGGCATGACTAGGTGTATAAAAAGTCAGGAATATGACTTACTTCTTGCTGAATTTGCAGAAGAGGTTGATAGACTTTTGTGCTCTGGATGCTGAGGAAATAAGGATGAGATTCCCTGCATGTGAGGCTCTCCTTGTCAAGCAGTGAGGAGGAGGAGTCACAAGTAGTTAGGAGATGTGAGCTAGGCTGGTGGCATGACCGTGGTGCTTTGAGTGTGAACTTGGATATGTATCTGAATCAGCTTGTTAAACTACAGATTGTTTTGCTCTGTGGCCAGAGGTTCTGCCTCAGAAGGTCTGTGGTAGGTTCTGAGAATTTGCATTTCCAACAAATTTCCTGGTGATGCAATCCTGTCTGGGGACCACTATTTAAGAGGCGGAGAAGCAGGAAATGCTTCAGATTGTGGCATCTCTGCTGGGATGTGTGATCGGTGTGGGAAGTTTGGTTGATGGGGACAGTTTTGAGCAGCCAAGGCAGAGATGGTGTGAGAAAGCACACTGGGGGTGGGCAACAGTTCTGGGTCTCTAGGGCACTGGGAACATGGCGAGTGGTTAGGAGTGATGCCCAGGAGGCAGGCTGGCCAGTTCTGAAGGGTCTCGGGTGCTGGGTACAGAGCCTGGACTCTAAGCAGTGGAGCCATTTTCGGGTTTTCAGGAAAGTGGCATGGTTAGACTTGTTTCTTAGAAAATAAATTGTCTACCATTTGAAGAGAGAACCAGAGGCAGGAGAAGCAACTAGAAAGCTGCTTCAGTGGTCCAGGAGATGGACAGTAAGGGCCTTCACTGAGGTCATGACTATTGGGGTGAAAAGGTTGCAGCAAATGAGAAAGGTCTGTGGGGCGGGACAGAACCCATCATGATTAGAAACAGTGCTGCATTTAAGAGGTGGAGAAAGAGGAGCTGGGGATGGTTTGTAAGGCACCACTGGGGACCAGGTGTGGAAAAGCTTGGTGTGAGTGGAGATGCTGTAAGATAAAGAGCAGTATTTGAAGGAAAACGTTTTAATCCAATTTTGGAAAGATTAAACTTGAAGCACTGCCAATAGAAGAGAAAGAAAGAAAAGAAAAATGAATGAGTCTAACATAGTACCTGTGTTCAACTGAATGAAACTAATGCTTGGTGGCAAGACTGATATTTATATGCATGCTTTACATATTAAGCCATTGACATAACCCTCTCAAACTTCAGACTATACTACAGAGCTACACTAATCAAAACAGCATGATATTGGCACAAAACCAGATATATGGGCCAATGGAATGGAATAGAGAGCCCAGAGATAAATCACACACCCATTGTCAATTAATCTTTGATAAAGTAGGCAAGAATATGCAGTGGAGAAAGACAGTCTCCTCAACAAGTGGTGTTCGGAAAGCTGGACAACCGCATATAAATCAATAAAGTTAGAATGCACCCTCACATCATATATAAAAATAAAGTCAAAATGGCTTGAAGACTTAAATATAAAACAAGACACCATAACATTCCTAAAAGAGAACATAGGCAAAGCATTCTCTGCCATAACTTGTACCAATATTTTCTTAGAGCAGTCTTCCAAGACAATAGAAATATAAGCAAAAATGAACAAATGGGGCAGAATCAGGCTTACAAGCTTTTGTATAGCAAAAGAAACCATAAATAAAACAAAAAGACAAACTACAGACTGGGAGAAAATATTTGCTAACATGCAGTCAACAAGGGCTTAATTTCCAAAATACAAAAATAGCTTCTACAAGTCAATGACAAAAAACAACCCAATCAAAAAATGGGCAGAAGACCTACTAAATAGATATTTCTCCAAAGAAGACAGGCAGATGGCCAAAAAGCACATGAGAAGTTGCTCAACATTACTGATTATTAGAGAAATGCAAAACAGAACTACAATGAGGTGTTACCTCATACCAGTCAGAATGGTCATCATCAAAGATTCTACAAATAGTAAATAGTAACTCCTACACTGTTCCTGGGAGTGTAAGTTGGTGCAGCCACTATGGAGAACCATATGGAGCTTCCTTAAAAAAATAAAATAAAATAAAATAAAAGCAGAGCTACCATATGACCCGGCAAGCCTATCCTGGGCACATGGGGATTATCATACTAAGTGAAGTAACTCAGAAAGAGAAAGACAAATGGCATCACTTACATGTCGAATCTAAAGCTACACAAATGAACATGCTTATAAAACAAAAACAGAGTCACGATATAGAGATCAGACTTGTGGTTGCCAAGGGGGAGAGGAGTGGATGACAGCTGGATTGGGAGTCTGGGGTTAGTAGATGCAAGGTATTATAAACAGGATGGATAAACAACAGAGCTGTGCTGTATAGCACAGGGGACAGGATAAACTGTATTTATCCTGTGATAAATCATGATGGAAAAGAGTTTGAAAAAGAATGCATATATATATATATGTATATATGTATAACTGAATAACTTTGTTGTGTGGCAGAAATCAACACCACCTTGTAAATCAACTATACTTATTAAAAAAAAGAAGCTAATATTAAACCAAAGAAGATGGATTCCTGCTTTCCTTTTCCCTTTTATTTCTTTTTTTTTTTTAATTTTATTTTTATTTTTATTTTTTTTTTAAATTTATTTATTTATTTTTAATTTTTACTTTACAATTCTGTATTGGTTTTGGCATAGATTGACATGTTTCCACCACAGGTGTACATCCCTTTTATTTCAACAGAGCTAGTGGAGGTCGGAAGTTCATGTAATCAGGGCTTCTTTAAAAAATGACTCATCTTACTACTCACAGACTTACTACTTACAATATGCTTAAAATATGATTGGGGGGAATAGGCGAGGGCTCTTGAAATGATAATAAAGTTAGACTTCAACTACCTATCCAATGAGTGATTTAGATAAAGGTGAGATTTCTAATTGAAATATTCATAGAAACTGCAAAATCTCCTCCTCCTGCTCCTTTATTCACTGACACTCAATGATCAGCTATTTTACCCCCTCCTTTGTTCTTGTCCTTTGGCTTGTGTGTCTGAGCAGAAAATATCACTGGGACGTAACTCAACTGTGTTTAGAGGCCCAGAACATTCTAAGCAGCTAGAAGCTGGAGGTCAGGTTGATGAGAGCAGAGCCTCTCCATTAAAAGGGCCCAGGAATCACCGGGGGATCTTGTTAAAATGCAGATTCTGATTTTCCCTAGGGCCAAGACCCTGTGCCTCTCATGATGCTTCAGTGCTGCTGGTCTGTAGACCACACTGCCAGCAAGCGCTACGGCACTGTCAGGCTGGGGTAAATGACTGGCTTTAGACTGAGATAGGCTTGAGGTGGAATATCGGGCCTGTCAGTTATTAGGCAGTTGATCTTGGATGGTCAGCCCCACCAGGGTTTCCCAGATAGCTCAGTGGGAAAGAATCTGCCTGCAATGCAGGAGACACAGGCAGACACGAGCTTGATTCCCAGGTCAGGAAGATCCCCTAGAGAAGGGCATGGCAATCCATTCCAGTATTCTTGCCTGGAGAATCCCATGGACAGAGAATCTGGTGGGCCACAGTCCATGAGGTTGCGTGAAGTCATGACCGAAGTGACTTAGCATGCATGTGTGACCTTGGATAAGTTATTTAACCTCAGTTGAGGTCATTGTCCATGTGTTTGCTGGCATCTTTGAGGATGGCTTTTATATACAAGTAAGAGTTTTCAGGGACCATTTGGTATTACAAACTAATATTTAAGTTAATTAGAGTTGTGAATTCAGAAGTTTAGGAGCTTGGACCCAGGAGGCAGAGGCTGTGCTTTGAGTCTGAGCTATACCACTTAGTAGCTCCATCCTGGGACTACTGACTTGTCCTCATAGATAGCAACGCATTATTCAGTCACTACCACAACCCTGTGTAGATGATATTATCACCCCAGCTGGGTCTCAGTTTCCACACCTCTAAACTGGAATACTAACGGGGTGGTTGTGAGTTCATGTGTGAAAAGCACTCAGAGAATTCTTGACATGTGAGAAAGCTTGTACGAGCTCTGTTCCTTAAGTCCTTGGGTTCAACTCATAAGTCTTAGCTTTCTGTTTATAAGCCCAGAAATTTTAACAATCATTTGTCAAATACCTAAATGTGGTGTTGTGCATGGATTAGGAGTTTCCCCCTAACCCCGGAGCCATGCTTCTACACCAGCAGGTGTCCAATGATTTACTCAGTTCTGACACTATCTCCCCAGAGATAGCATCACATCTCACAGGTTAAGGGTTCAGTTTCACAAGATTGCTCATCCCCTTCAGATGCTAGTCAGAAGTCTGAGTTATCACCTTCTGACTAATAGATCAGAGATTCCTCTGAGCCCTCCTTGGGTTTGATTAATTTGCTAGAGGAGCTCACAGAACTAAGAGAAACGTTTTACTTCCTAGATCACCAGTGTAGTATAAAAAGATACAACTCAAGAACAGCCTGGGGCTTCTGTGGTAGCTCAGATGGTAAAGAATCTGCCTACAGTGTGGGAGACCCTGCTTTGTTCCCTAGATCAGGAAGATCACCTGGAGGATGGCATGGCAACCCACTCTGGTATTCTTGCCTGGAGAATCCCCATGGACAGAGGAGCCTGGAGGGCTACAATCCATGGGGTCGCAAAGAATCGGACACGACTGAGCGACTAATCAAGAATAGCTGGATGGAGGAGAAGCACAGAAGAGGCACTGGTTTCCATGCCCTCCCCAAGAGAGCCACTCTTCACATGCTTACCAACCTGGTAGCTCTCCAAACCTCGTCCTCCTGTGTTTTATGGAAGCTTTGTCACAGTCATGCATGGGTGCCCAGTTGTGTCTGACTCTTTGTGACCCTGTGGACTGTAGCCTGCCAGGCTCCTCTTGCCATGGGTTTTCCCAGGCAAGAATACTGGAGTGGGTTGCCATTTCCTTCTCCAGGGGATCTTCCCAACTCAGGGACTGAACCCACACCTCCTGCATTGGCAGGCAGATTCTTTACCACTGAACTACCTAGAAAGCCGGTGTTAAATAGGCAGGATTCATCAAATCATTCATGAGTAGTGAAGTTGCTCAGTCGTGTCCGACTCTGTGATCCCATGGACTGTAGCCCACCAGGCTCCTCCGTCCATGGAATTTTCCAGACAAGAGTACTGGAGTGGGTTGCCATTTCCTTCTCCAGGGGATCTTGCTGACCCAGGGGTTGAACCTGGGTCTCCCACATTGCAGGTGGATGATTTACCCTCTGAGCCATGGGATGGCGGGGGTGGGGGTGGGGAGGAAGGCCATGTGCTATTTGAATTTAAGCACCTCTTTCCTGTGGCTTCCCAGCTAGCGCTAGTGGTAAAGAACCTAACTGCCCGTGCAAGAGACATACGAGATGCGGGTTCTATCCTTGGGTTGGGAAGATCCAGAGGAGGGCATGGCAACCCACTCCAGTATTCTTGCCTGGAGAAGTCTGTGCTACAGTAGCCCAGAGGGCTACAGTCCATGGAGTGGCAAAGAGTCAGACACGATTGAAGCGACTTAGGATGCTTGCATGCCCCTTTCCTGGGAGGGCAAAGGTAGGATTAAAAATTTAAAACCTCTGATCACACGGTTGGCTCCTCTGTTGACCACCGCAACCTTAGGAGACCTATGGACATTCCAAAAAGTCACCTCATTAACGTGAAAGATGACGCGTTTATAGTACGCTTCACTTAGGAAATTCCAAACTTAGAAATGAGGGCCAGATCAAATATATATGCTTCTTATTATAAACCTCAGCATCACAGCAGCTTTATTTACTGTATATGCTCACAACAGCATTTCTAAATCCAGGATTCCATATTTTCTTTAAGGAATTCATTTATCTATACAACAAACCATATCAAGCACCTAAATACATCTCATAAATCTAAAACATTAAGCTTATAAATATGGAGAGTGTTAAGCAGTAGTGTAGCTATGGGGGCTGGTAAGTGTAGTCTGCTCTGGGTACAGACAACAGAGAGGTGCACTATCCATAGAGAATTAAAAACAATAATAAAACCAATAAAATGTTTATTAGTCTTCTTTTTATTGCCCCTGTGTACCGACATGCTAACAGTAACTGTGATGAAACACCCCTCTGTGCTGGGCTGGACCAAACCTACTATCTGTGCCTCTTGGTATATCTATCCTCATCTTAATTTCTCTCTAGTGTTCCCAAACTACTTAAAATCTTAGACAAATTCTCTTTTGCTTTTCAATGGAAAATAAATATAGTTTCCCTAGGCGTATGTATTGATTATTATGCCATTAAATATTATAAATAATTAAAATATCAGATATTCAGTAACTTTCCCCCTAAACATCGCTCAGAGTATTAATACCATAGGTCTGATTTATATCACCATTTATACAGTTACTTACAAAATTTCCCAGGATCTTATAAGGCTGACCCAATAGTGAAACACGTCATAGTAACAGAACAGTGTAGTGAATTATGATTATAAAATCTTGGTGCAGACTGCCTGGCTTTGAAGTTTGGCTCTGCTGCTTATTAGCTGTGTGACCCTGGGCTGGTTATATAACCTCTCTGTTTTGTCTGTTATCAAACGGCGATACCAATAGCAAGTAGTTATGGGTTTCCCTGGTAGCTCAGCTGGTAAAGAATCCGCCTGCAATGCAGGAGACCCCAGCTTGATTCCTGGGTTGGGAAGATCCCCTGGAGAAGGGATAGGCTACCCCTAGTATTCTTGGGCTTCCCCTGTTGCTCAGCTACTAAAGAATCTGCCTGCAGTGTGGGAGACCTGGGTTAGATCCCTGGGTCCGGAAGATCCCCTGGAGAAAGAAAAGGCTACCCACTCCAGTGTTCTTGGACACCATTGAGTGACTTTCACTTTCACTGTAAACTTGTTAGTATATGTTAAAAATCAACTGATCTTTTAAATATGAGTCTATTTTTTGAATTCTCTTTTCATTTTATTGATTTATCTATCTTTAGACCAATACCATCCTGCCTGGATTTTTGTAGCTTTATATTAAGTCTTGAAATCAGGTTGTATGAATTCTCCAATGACCTTTTTTGAAGCTGTTTTGGCTGTTCTTCATTAGTGAAGCTATCTGGACCTGATGTTTTCATTGTAGGAAGGCTTTTGATTTTAAATTCAATTTCTCTAACTGATATTGGGCTATTTATGTTTTTTAAGAATGTTCTTATTGGGTCAATTTTGGAAATTTGAGTCTTTCTAATAATTTTTCCACTTATTATGGGTTGTCACATTTATCATCATAAAACTTTTTATAACAATTGTCAACATCCTTTTGAAAAACATAGTTTTTGTAGTGTTGACCTGAAATCGACTGCCAGATGGGTCTTCAGTGAAGGTGCGTTTATCCAGGGATCAGCAGAGAATTGCAATTTGGGGTCTGCAACCATGTGAGCAGCCTGCAAGTCGCCCCTCACTCCCTCCACCCCCACTCCCAGTAAGGGAAGGAGATCTTTATAGAGGGGAAATGAAGCTGGGAGGGCTGAAAACAAAAAGTCCCCTGGCTTTTCACGGCCAAGTCCTTGCCAGGAAAGACAAGAGTCTTTCTCCTTCCTGCTGGGCTCTGGCACCATCATCAGTTCAGTTCAGTTCAGTTACTCAGTCATGTCCGATTCTTTGTGACCCCATAGACTGCAGCACGCCAAGCCTCCCTGTCCATCACCAACTCCCAGAGTTTCCTCAAACTCATGTCCATTGAGTAGGTGATATCATCCAGCCATCTCATCCTCTGTCGTCCCCTTCTCATCCCAACTTCAATCTTTCCCAGCATCAGGGTCTTTTCAAATGAATCAGTTCTTTGCATCAGGTGGCCAAAGTATTACAGTCTCAGCGTCAGCATCAGTCCTTCCAGTGAACACCCAGGACTGGTCTCCTTTAGGATGGACTGGTTGGATCTCCTTGCAGTCTAAGGGACTCTCAAGAGTCTTCTCCAACACACAATTCAAAAGCATCAATTCTGCGGTGCTCAGTTCAATTCAGTCGCTCAGTTGTGTCCGACTCTTTGTGACCCCATGAACTGCAGCACGCCAGGCCTCCTTGTCCATCACCAGCTCCGCTCAGCTTTCTTTCAACTCTCACATCCATACATGACTACTGGAAAAACCATAGCCTTGACTAGATGGACCTTTGTTAACAAAGTAATGTCTCTGCTTTTTAATGCTGCCTAGGTTGGTCATAACTTTTCTCTCAAGGAACAAACGTCTTTGAATTTCATGACTGCAGTCACCATCCGCAGTGATTTTGGAGCCCCCGAAACTAAAGTCTGTCATTGTTTCCCCATCTGTTTGCCATGAAGTGATGGGACTGGATGCCATGATCTTTGTTTTCTGAATGTTGAGCTTTAAGCCAAATTTTTCACTCTTCTTCTTCACTTTCATCAAGAGGCTCTTTAGTTCTTGTTTTCTGCCATCAGGGTAGTGTCATCTGCATATCTGAGGTTATTGTTATTTCTCCCGGCAGTCTTGATTCCAGCTTGTGCTCCATCCAGCCCAGCGTTTCTCATGATGTACTCTGCATATAAGTTAAGCAGGGTGACGATGCTTTTCCGATTTGGAACAAGAGCTCCCCCTGCTGGTTTCCCAGCTCTGTTTGTATGTGCTCAGTCGCTCAGTCCCACTCTATTACCCTGTGGACAATAGTCCGTCAGGTTCCTCTGTCCACGGAATTTTCCAGGCAAGAATATTGGAGTGGGTGGCTATTTCCTCCTCCAGGGAATCTTCCCGACCCAGGGATCGAATATGTGTCTCTCATGTCTCCTGCATTGGCAGGCAATCTCTTTACCATAAACTAATGGCAACCCACTCCAGTATTCATGCCTGAAAAATCCCATGGACCAAGGAGCCTGGTGGGATACAGTCCATGGGGTCT
The DNA here is from genome assembly GCF_014754425.2 of Oryx dammah. Taxonomy (NCBI): domain Eukaryota; kingdom Metazoa; phylum Chordata; class Mammalia; order Artiodactyla; family Bovidae; genus Oryx; species Oryx dammah. Next base: position 3,145,098 of record NW_024070203.1, on the reverse strand, counting down.
CAAGAGTCAGACACGACTGAGTGACTTCACTTCACTTCAGTGCCACCTGGAACTCTATTTGAGGCTTGTATTACTATATATATATATATTTTAATAGTAGTTAAGCTCCATTCTGAGTATTGGTAATTGGTGTTTTGTGTTTTCTTCTTCTTCTTGACTGACCCCACTAGGAATTTACAAATCTTGCTATCTTTAAAAAAAAAACCAACGAAACAAGGGACTCTGGGCTTCCCAAGTGGTGCTAGTGGGAGAGTCTGCCTGTCAATGCAGGAGAAGCAAGAGATGCAGATTTGAGCCCTGGATCAGGAAGATCCTCTGGAGTAGGAAATGATAGCTCCCACTGCAGTATTCTTGCCTGGGGAATTCCATGGGCAGAGGAGCCTGGCGGACTCCAGTCCATGGGATCACTGAAAGCTGGACATGACTGAGTGAGCACACACAAGTTGAAAGAGAATCTAAAACTAGTGGATATATGTGTATACATAGCTCATTCAGTTTGCTGTAGAGCAGAAACCAACACAACAGTGTAAAGCAAATATACTCCAACAAAAATTAGAAAGAGAACCAAGTTCCCCTCTGTTGATTTTCTCTATTACTTATCTGCTTCATTGGTGTAGTAATGTCTATTTTATCTTTATTAGTTTCCTTCCTTTTATTTACTTTGGGCTTACGGTGCCTTTCTTTTCCTAGGTGTTTAAGTTGCAAGTTGAAATCATTGACTTTTAGGCGCTTTGTGTTTCAAGTATAAGCAAATTAAGCTATAAATTTCCCTCTCAGAACTGTTTTAGCTGCATTTCACACATTTTCATACGTTTTGTTTTAGTTTTTGTTCAGTTCAAAACATTTCCTAATCCGTATTGTGATTTCTTGGACCTGCGGGTCATTTAATAGCCTGTTTTCTGATTCTTGTGTTTCCTGTGGACTCTTACCTTTCTTTTTTGGCAGGCTTCCTGCCTATGGTACTTGCAGTTACTAGTGTTTATATAAGATGAGTAGAGATGAGTGGGGGAAATGGATGTAGGTGGTGAAAAAATACAACCTTCCAGTTATGAAATGATTAAGTCCTGGGATGTAGTTCACAGCATGATGACTAGTTAATGATATTGTATTTCATGTTTGAAAGTGGCTAGGAGAGTGAATCTTGAAAGTGCTCATCAGAAGAAAAAGAATTTTGTAACTACATATAGTGACAGCTGTTAATTGGATTTATTACGGCGATAATTTTGCAATATATACAAATATCAAGTAGGAAAAGAACTCTATTGAACCCTAAAAATAAAAGAAGATGAGGAAAGGCTGTTGCTTTGGGGATAATTAGTAAACTGATTAGTCAATCCAAGTGAAGTATTGTTGGCTAGATGTTGCTCTGTAATCTTCCTTACTAAAAACTTCTGGGGCTAGCCTCCCAGTTAGAGGTAGAGAGTATGTTCTTAGAGCCTCGACTGTAAATGTTTCTGTTTCTAGGGCTGAAGACACCCGCATCTTTCTCTGAGAAGGTATTTCTGTGGTCCATATTGTTGGCACACTGTTGGTCTCTAGTGTTATTTTTACTATGTGGTGAGACATGTTCTAATATGTTGAGGGCCCAAGTCTTTACCTTTGTTTCCTCAAGGGACAGAAGTTCTGATCCGAGTCAAAGACAAAGGAGAGTCTCCAGGGCCCCCTGGGACCACCAGGGGGAGAGTGAGCTTCTGGGTCCGGCTGTGGACCCAGGGGCCAGAGGGCAGGATGCTCAGCCTCTGTGTCATCTGAGCCTTTTGAGAAGTCCAGGAAACAGTTCTCTGAGGGTGGTAGACTCGCTGGAGGGTTCTGCTATAAAGACTTGTGAGAGTTTCAACAGGGTAGGAGCAGTGGGCAGCTGGAGAGGCGCCTGTGGGTCTCTGTCACCGTCTCTTCCTCTGCATGAATGACACGAGAGGCTACCAACAATAGCCAAGAAGGAGAGCTGACAGTTATGAGCACTTTCTATGCACAGGGGCTGGGCTAAGTCTTCCATATCTTACTTAAATCACACATAGCCCATAACTAAATACTGTTGTTATCAGTCTCTTTACACTTTGAAATTTAGTGACTTGCCTCAGGTCACTTATAAGGACCCTTTCAACAGACATGGGGCTTTCCATGTGCCAGGATAATCCCATGGACAGAGGAACCTGGTGGGCTATGGTCCATGGGTTCACAAAGGGGTGGACGTGGCTGAGCGACTGAGCATGCACTTACACACACATTGCAGATATGTTTGCATCCAATTTGTTTGTCTGTTCAGTTGCCAAGTTGTGTTTAACTCTTTGCGACCCCATGGACTGAAGAATGCCAGGCCTCACTGTCCCTCACCATCTCCCAGAGTTTGCCCAAGTTCTTGTTCATTGAATTGGTGATGTCATCCGACCATCTCATCCTCTGTCGTCCCCTTCTCCTTCTGTCTTCAATCTTTCCCAACATCAAGGTCTTTTCTAATGAGCTGGCTCTTCGCATCAGGTAGCCACAGTACTGGAGCTTCAGCTTCAGCATCAGTCCTTCCAAAGAAATCCCAGGGCTGATATCCTTCAGAATGGACTGGTTGGATCTCCTTGCAGTCCAAGGGACTCTCAAGAGTCTTCTCCAACACCACAGTTCAAAAGCATCAATTCTTTGGCACTCAGTCTTCCTTATGGTCCAGCTCTCACATCTGTACATGACTACTGGAAAGATCATAGCATACATAATTTGCATCCAATACAGTTCATCAAAAGGAAGAGACTTTCCTCCCCTTCCTGGGCATCTGGTCACTTTCTGTAATAGAGCCAACATTGGTTCTGGGGCAATTGGAACTCAATATATTTTGAAAATATAGAATATTCAATGGAATAAGCATCATTATGATTGAAGAATCTTCTTCAGCTTGTGTGGCCCCAGTTGCGTTGCAAAATACAGGATGCAGAGAAACCCAGGTTTTCCCCACTAGCTGCTGTTTGATGGATGAAGAGCAGGCATATCTCCAAACTCACTGCATGCTAATCTCAGAGTCCATCAGTTTGAATTTATTCCCTGAAGAGTAACTTCAGACTTAAGAATTCATTCTTATTCTGGAGGGGAAATTTCCATATCCTGCATTAATAATCATAGAAATTCAGTAGCAATGTCACTAAGAACCCTCAGAAGATTATTCTGTTCTCTCATATAGAGACAGGCCGATAATGAACTGAAAAATAGGACCTTGGAAAATAAAAATTTGCAGCATAAATCTTGTCATTCAAACATTTTTGATATGATGACTCTAATGATGTATCTCCTAAACATTTATTATGATATTAAATAGACAAGAGAGATGCTGGTGAGGAAGAGCCAGTCTTCATATTTCAGTTTCTCGTTTAACAGCAGACTCCAGAATGGAGGGCTGGCTTCACAGTGCCAGCGACTACATCAGGCCCCAAACTTCAATGGTCCCCAAACTTTAATGTTCTGCTGTCATCATCAGGAAACTCTTAATACTTTTATCCCTGAGCTTGTTTTTTGTCAGGTGGGTCTGGGCCTACCCACATGCAGTGCTGATGATGCCCAGGAACATGGAATTCCAGGGAGCATGGAATTCAAGTCCATGGGGCATTGGGAGTTGGAGGAGTACCTGGTATGCATAGGGCTGAGCACATGGAGATGCTGCCCATATGGAGATAGAGAGGCTGCATTTCCATGTGAACCAGAACTTGCTTCAAGCCCAGAAAGGAGGGGCTAGCATTCTAAATGTTACCGTGCAGGGTTCTTGGCCTTCCCCAACCAACAGAAATTGATTAGAAGCCAGAAAAGAAATTCAGGCAAGGTTCTTTTGGGACCTCTGCTACAGCAGGGAGAAGCAAGACCAAGCAATAAGTTCCATTGCTTCCTTGCTCCCTTAGGTGGGGCAAGCTTGTTCCTTGCATGGGGTGAGGGTAGGGAGGTGTCCAGAGGTTGAGCCGGAGGGGTAGCTTACGTGTTTTGCCCACCCCGTAGGTGGTGTTTTGTCCAGGGGGTGTGCTCAGTACACTGCTTTTGTTCCTCACACCCTACATTTGCTCCAGGCTCCTTGAAAGTGGCAGGTGGCTTTTTTGGTTTCTTTGTAGCTTTTGTCCAGAATTTTCCCTAACTTCACATCCATGCACTTGCTTTTGGTCCCATACAATTTCTTTTGCATTTTGTTTTTCAGGAAGAGGTGTGTCCAGGTGCAAGCACTGAGCAGAAGATCCCAAGGCCCAGGCCTGTCTCATAAGTACGCGGATGACCAATAAACCCAAGCACATCCTTTTCCCCTCATATCACTTCCTTATGTTAGCCAACCACTTACGGTGATATCAGTGACATAACGGAAAGGGAAAGACTGGGCAACCCACAGTTCCTTTCCTTTCGGTGTCCTTACTCAACAGCCAGCTAAAGGTAGAGAGTGTTGGTAAAATATATGCATATTAAGAAGTGAAACAACATAGTTAAGTTAAATTTTGCGTGGCATTTCCACCGTTCTGGTAAGAACAAAACACATATGCATGCATGAGCTACAAAATATGAGTTGTGTACTTTCAGTGATTCAGCATTTGAGTTAAATGCTTTTCTATTTGCATTTAAAAGGGCATCACATGATATAAAGATAAATAGCAAAACATATGCCAGTAATTAAAAAAAATTTAATTTTCTTTACTTACAATGACATTACACAGCTTATATAAAACAGCGTGAAAAATCAAGAGAACGTGCAGGAGGGAAAAGCTTTAGTTTTAGTATGTTTTAGTACATTTCATGACACATTACCCATGCTTTTTGAGCAAGAGACCCTCATTTTCATTTTGCCCTGGGCCCTGCCTGAATGAGCCTTCTCTGCAGCCTTTGGAAAATGGCCAGTTTCCTGTCCAGCTGTCCATTTCCTGTCCATTTCTACCTTTCTCCACTAGCTCGGCCCTGGCTCTCTACAGGTGGAGACTTGCACTGTGGCACTGGAAACATATGAAAGTCTAAACACAAAGAACAAATCTGACTCCATATTGAATCTATTTCTTTCTCTTTAACTTTTGCCTTTTATTGCTTTTGCTACAAGTTAAGAATATTGCCTACAGCCTGAAATATTCAGGGTAGCCTATTCTGAAGGCTTTGACCTTTAAAACTATAACACTTTCTCATTCATATAGAGATACAAAGTTGCAGAACAGAGAATAACATTTGTCTTGGAAGTTTACAGAAACATCCTGAGCTGATCTGTGTGGCCAGTTGTAAGAACAAAGGATTCCTGGGCCAAGAAGTTTGCAACAACCAGTCAGGCTCCTCCCTCACCTGACCCTTGAAAACGCTTTGCTGAAAAAGCGACTCTCAGAGTGTCCCAGAGTTGGGGTTTTAGGCGGCAGAGTCACTTGGACTACAAGGAGATCCAACCAGTCCATCCTAAAGATCAGTTCTGAGTGTTCATTGGAAGGACTGAGGTTGAAACTCCACTACTCTGGCCACCTGATGCGAAGAGCTGACTCATTTGAAAAGACCCTGATGCTGGGAAAGATTGAAGGCAGAGGAGAAGGGGATGACAGAGGATGAGATGGTTGGATGGCATCACTGACTCAATGGACATGAGTTTGAGTAAACTCCAGGAGAAGGTGATGGACAGGGAGGCCTGGCATGCTGCAGTCCATGGGGACTTAAGCATGGAACCTCTATGGAAGTCCCAGCATCTCTTGTTCTTAATTCCCAAAACAACATTTTCAGCATTTCAGGATAAAGTATATTTTCTATGTTTCTTTTTCTATATACACTTTTAATGAGAGAAGTTCCTTTCTATTCCTAGTTTGGGAAAGGGGTTTATTTTTAATTTTTATCTTGTGAAAAATGAAATAACTGTATTTCCATCTTCTCCATTTTTTTTCTTTTGCTCCACCACCCTTTATGTGATGCTATGTCTGCCTTTATATAAAACACACATGCATTTTCCTATAGGACTTATATCATTAATTGCTATTTTTATCCATTTCTGTAAAAGATGAGGAGTTCAATGTACCACTTGATCTCTCACCGTTCAGTTCTTTTCTTCCTAAATGTTATTAATTACATCATGGTCATATTGTCTATAGCATTTAGATTCTGTTCTTCAACTATAATTCCTATGTCTGTTGTAGTTTGATTCCTAGAGTCAGGATTTACTGCTAGTCTGTCCTTTGTAGATTTATTATCCTCTTTTGCTTGGCTAAAAGATGTCCTCTAAAAATTTCTTCAAGAGATGTTCATGCCAGCAATATTCTCTGGGATATTTTTCAGTTTATACTTGAATAAAATTTGCTGGGTATAAATTCTTAGGCATATATTTTTTCCTTAGGTCATACATCCTTTTCTTAGGTCCTTATATTCTTTCTTTTTGGACTTTGGGCTATTGTACTATTTTTTAGGGTCCCAGGTCAAAGGATTGTTTTTCCTTCAGTAGATGAATGTTTTGCCTTGAGGTCCACATAACTCTTTCATTATTTCTGAAGTTCAATCACATTTTCAGGAAATGTCACAGTGTTGTTTCATTTTTTTAAATCAAGGAATATGGCACATAGTTTCAGGTGCAGGTTCAAATCTAGCTTTTGTTTTTGAAAAATGTCTTGAATTATATCTTTCCTGTTCTATTGTGTGTGGGCATGCTAAGTTGCTTCACTTGTGTCTGACCCTTTTCAATCTTGTGGACTATAGCCCACCAGGCTTCTCTGTCCGTGGGATTCTCCAGGGGATCTTCCCCTCCCAGGGATGGAACATGTGTCTTTTACCTCTCCTGCATTGGCAGGTGGGTTCTTTACCACTTGCAACACCTAAGCCCCCTGTTCTATTATTTCAGTTAAATTTTTGTTTTGATGGTGGTGGGCAAGAGATAACTATGTTAGATCTCCTTTTAAAATCTTTATCCCTGGTAGCTCAGGCAGAAAAGAATACGCCTGCAACGTGAGGGACCCGGGTTTTATTTTTTATCAACTACTTAATAGCAAGTAGTTTCCCTATAAGGTGACCAAATAAATTATGGGCTTCCCTGGTAGCTCAGCTGGTAAAGAATCCACCTGCAAAACAGGAGACCCTGATTCGATTCCTGGGTTGGGAAGATCCCCTGGAGAAGGGATAGGCTACCCATTCCAGTATTCTTGGGATTCGCCAGGTGGCTCAGCTGGTAAAGAATCCCCCTGCAATGCAGGGGACCTGGGTTTGATCCCTGGGTTGGGAAGATTCACTGGAGAAGGGAAAGGCTATCAACTCCAGTATTCTGGCCTGGAGAATTCCATGGACTGTATAGTTCATGGGATTGCGAAGAGTCGGACATGACTGAGCAACTTTCACTTCATGTTTATTATTTTAGCTATGATTATTTTTGGCTCTTTATTATCATTTTATTTGTTGCATTTCTCAGTCCTGTCTTCTGTGTCCCTTTTGCTGATTTTCCTGGTGTCTGTTATCTTTGGGACTGCTCTTAGTGTGGCCTTCACTTTGGTAATGATTTTGTTTTTCTCTTCTTTCCCAGTTGCTGCTGCTCCTGGTGTTGTGTTTCCAGGCTTCATTGGAGTCCTGCCTCTACTCTGAGCTTTACTTTTATCCTGGCAGCTGCTTCTCAATACGTTTATAAATTCATGTTGATATATTGGCTCACAAACTCATCTGTCTCATGGCAACATTTTCATGGTGCCATGTCTTGGGAGTTCTCCTTATGTTACAGCTTTATAAATGTGAATTATTTTGATTTTGATTTCTCTCTTCCTGACTGATACTGGCAGCTGCAATCTCCTCTGCTGGGGTGTCACAACCCTGTCCTGTCTCACTGACTTGCAATGTCTTACATTTGCAGACCATTTATATGAGTGTTTACTCATTCCTGCCTTCTCTAATTTTCCTTTGTGCTGAATCAGGTCCAGGGAAGCTCCCGCCACTCACACCCACACCCTTCCTGCTGACACTGCCCATCAAGTGGTACCACTTGACAGAACCATGCTTTCTGCTTGGCTTTGAGCTCTGTGGCCATGGCTCTCCTCTCTCAGCATCCTCCAGAACCCATCCTGACTCTAATGCATCTGACTGCTCTTCAATACTAGAGTTTCCGTGAAGATTGAATTTACATTTCTGACTTAGAGAACAAACTTATAGTTGCTGGGGGTGGGGAAGGGTGGAGAGAAAGGAGAGTTAAGGAGTTTGAGATCTGCATGTACACACTGCTATATTTAAAATGGATAACCAACTAGGTCTTATTATGCAACATAGGGAACTCTGGCCAATATTGTGTGGCAGCCTGGATGGGAGGGGAGTTTGGGGAAGAACAGGGACGTGTACATGTATGGCTGAGTCCCTCTGCTATCCATCTGAAACTATCACAGCATCGTTAACCGGCTATACCCCAGTGTGTGTGTGTGCTTAGTCACTCAGTGGTGTCTGACTCTTTCGACCCATGACTGTAGCCTGCTGAGCTCTACTCTCCATGGGATTCTCCAGGTGGGAATACTGAAGTGGATTGCCATTTCCTTCTCCGGGAATCTTCCCGACCTAGGAATCGAACTCGGGTCTTCTGCACTGCAAGCAGACTTTTACTGACTGAGTTACAAGGCAAATCCTAACCCCAATACAAAATAAAAAGTTTAAAAAAAGAACGAGCATTTCTGTCTCTTATCCTCCTTGTTGCTTCTTCATGATATTTTAGAGAAGAACTGCTACCTTGACTTGGCTGTTTAAAACTGTTTTATAGGCTTCTTATTTTGCTATTTTGCTACTGGATGGTCTCATCCTGGGCCTGTCTCCCACTCCACCCCACCTTCCAGGCTGACTTCCATTGTTGTGGTCCAGGAAAAACACACACTTAGCCCCTTGCCACCTGGGTAGCCGATACTGCCTGCTGGATGAGGCTCTGAAGAATGCCTACAGGTATTAAGCACTAATGATGGGCGGAACTTTGCCCTTTAAAAGAAAGGAAAATGTGTTGGTACTTTTAGTCACTCTTGAGAAATCTAATTAGATCTTAAACTAGTCCTATGGGATCTGAAAGCTCTGTATTTTTATATTAACAACAGAAAAGTTTGCCACTTTCTCCTTGAGAAACGGCAAATCGATGTTCAGTTCTGGGCTCACTTCATCTAGAAGATCTTCAGGCATTTCCTGCTCTCAGGTATGACATTCTGGCTGGAAGACTCATAATGGTTCTTCAGTAATTTTCTTATGTGAATGCATAGCAGTGGTTTCCTAAACTGAGACTAATACAATCAAGATTATAGTTTTACTCTTTCTGTATATAACCAAAGCCTAAGTGAAAAAAGAAAGAAAAGGAGTGTTGCACAGGGGTGCTGTCAGCCCAGTGCTGTGGGAGGGATGTTTCCAGGCTGATAGGACTGTAGTCCCTGTTTCTTTGTGCATGGGCGGTCTGCATGTGTCAGAAGAGACAGGACAGGCAAGAGCCAGGGTGCCTCTCGCACATGGAGGAGGGCACGATGCAGTGATCTTGGGCTCTGGGGTCAGGATGCCTGGCTTCTAGCCCTGACACAGGCAGCAATAAAAGTGTGATTTAGGAGCAAGTTCTTAATTCTGTGGAGTAGAAATGGCAACCCACTCCAATATTCTTGCCTGGAAAATTCCATGGGTGGAGGAGCCTGGTGGGCTGCCATCCATGGGATTGCAAAGAGTTGGACCATGACTGAATGACTGAGCACGCACACACTCTTAACTCTTCTGTACCTTGCTTTCTTCTTCTGCAAAAAGGGGAATAAAGATGCTAATAATACTACCTCATCAGGTGTTAGGAGTAAAGTAGGTAATGTACAAAAAGTGTCTGTCAAGTAATACGTAGTGCATATACAGTGTTAATCTCCTTATGGAACAGGAGGTTAGCTTTTTAATGAAACCCCAGTGAGAAAGGTCAGTGCCGGGAGCCAGCACGAGGAATCCCGCCTGTGGCAAAGGTCATGAGGTTAAGGGGCTCGACAGGCAAAGGCGAGTCAGGCCTTAAGGGAGCCTCGCTGGATCTGCTCGTGCATCTGCCCCAAAACCAGAGTCTGCCTGCCTTACTGCATTATGCTTTTCGCTTACACTTCTGACATTAACAGGGACTGTCCCCCACCACCTTCCTCTAAAAGGAATTAACTTAGAGCTCTAGTCAATAAGTCTCCTGGGCGTAAAAAGAATGTCTCGGCTTAAACCCCTCTGATAGCTTTCTAATTTACCTGACCAGTCTGCCCAGATTTTTACAACCGCGCATGTGAATTGTTTACAGTCTCCCAACTGTGAGAGGCACTGAAAGCTTAAGAAATTCTAGGAAAAATCATTAGAATAAAACTGACTGAGGGTTTCATTGTTGAGCCAATACTTGCTGCCAAGTTTTCTTATCTTTTAATGTAACTTTATTTAGTACTTTGAAGGTGATGCAGATTAAAGAAAAACACTTCAGGAAAAATGAGATTAACATTCATTAAGGAAGAGAGCCATAGAAAGTTAACAGGCCTTTTGGCCAGAAGATAATGTAAATCACCTGAGACCTTTTGTATACAGAAAGATTTGCAGAAAAGAAAGTCTGGTCTTGATAAGGGTCAGGGCTGCTGACCCTGCATAACTTTATATTATCCATTTGATCTCTATGTACAACCAGAAGCATAAAAAGCTTTCCTGAAAAACAAAGGACGGACCAGTTTCTCAGACCAGTTTCTCAAACTAGTTTCTTGGAAATCTGGCTCCTCCCGTGTCGACTCTCTCTCTCTCTTTTCTCCCTCTCCCTCCCTCTCTTTTTCAGGCTGATCCCTTGGAATGCAGAGGCTCTCCGTGTCTACTTATTTGCCCGGGCTTCTAAGACCCACGCGAGAGGGAGCCCAAGGCGGGGCACCCTCTGCTATTCAAGCGGGCGCCTGTGGCCTAACGTAGACAGTACAAGATTCTTGTCTTGAGACTTTATTAGCCTTCCATGTAAACCAAGGAATATCAGCCTCTTTCTCTTCTATTTTTTCACTACATTATTCTTCTCTAATTTCCCTTTGAGTTTCTAATAAGTCTCTTCTTGCCGACTCCGTCCCCACTTCGAATTACCCTGGATCCACCGGGGCTGGACCCTGGTAGGTCAGGTCTTGCTTGAGGCACACGGGCTCTCTAGTTGTGCTGCGTGGGTTCAGTAGCTGTAGCACGTGGGCTTAGTTGCCTCACGGAATGTGGGATCCCAGCTCCCCGACCAGAGATCCAACCCACATCCCCTGAATTGTATGGCAGATTCTTAGCCACTGGACCACCAGGGAAGTCCCCAGAAGGGTCCGATTCTTGGTACTGAGACCCTAGAGCTGACTGCGGGTGAGAGGACTTTCAGGGGCAGGCCCCACAGCTGCAGATCATGTCCCTTGGCTGTGGTCAGGGTTCATCTCTCTATGCTGGCCAGTGTCTCAGGGCTCAGGCAGCTGCCACCCCAGCAATGAAAAATGCAGCTGCATTGCCACTGGCGTGACTCTTGTAATTTACACAGCACTTTGATGTGCGTTTTCCTCTTTGCCCCTTTAACAACCTTGTGAGGATAGGTTGTCATTCCCACTTCACGAGTGAGACCTGAGCTAAATGACTCACCCGCTGTTATGCCCCTGCAGAGATGCAGAAGCCATCAGTTCAGTTCAGTTCAGTCGCTCAGTCGTGTCCGACTTTTTGCAGCCCCATGAATCACAGCACGCCAGGCCTCCCTATCCATCACCAACTCCCGGAGTTCACTCAGACTCGCGTTCGTTGAGTCCGTGATGCCATCCAGCCATCTCATCCTCTGTCGTCCCCTTCTCCTCCTGCCCTCAATCTCCCCCAGCATCAGAGTCTTTTCCAATGAGTCAACTCTATGCATGAGGTGGCCAAAGTACTGGAGTTTCAGCTTTATTATCATTCCTTCCAAAGAAATCCCAGGGCTGATCTCCTTCAGAATGGTTGGTTGGATCTCCTTGCAGTCCAAGGGACTCACAAGAGTCTTCTCCAACACCACAGTTCAAAAGCATCAATTCTTCGGCACTCAGCCTTCTTCACAGTCCAACTCTCACATCCATACCATACTCAGACCCAAGTCTTGGTCATGGAGATATCTGGAGATTGGCCACAACAGTCTCTAAAACAGAATTTCCAGCAAGCTCCTCAAATTTCAGGCTCTGTAAGAATGACCAAGAATATCTTCAACATGTGATTCCTAGACCCGTAGCTGGAGATCTGAGGTCAGGAAGGGGCCTGAGAGCTTGCCAGCCTCTTAGAGTGAGGGATCCGTCAGCATCTTCCAGGCTCCCTCTGAACTGAACTACATTTGGCTACCACTCCTTTAAGATGGGGTGAGTAAGACAGACACAGTCAGTGCCCTTGGGGGACAATCCCCTGCCGCAGTGTCACCAGGCTGGCATGTTCATCTGGAGCAGAGTGTGTGCCACCCCCATCCTGCCCCTTCTGTGGTTTTGCTTCATGCAGCTTGTACATAACCCCTTATTTATCATCACACAGTCTGGGGAGACATCCAATTTTGTGCTTAGGAAAGTTCCGTGTTCGACTGCGGACATCTCTGTGTCAGTTGCTTGGTCGTGTCTGACTCTTTTGCAACCCCATAGACTGTGGCCCACCAGGCTCCTCTGTCCATGGAATTCTCCAGGCAAGAATACTGGAGTGGATTGCTGTTCCCTTCTCCAGAGGATCTTCCTGACCCAGGGATTGAACCTGGGTCTCCTGCATTGCAAGCAGATTGTTTACTGTCTGAGCCACCAGGAAAGCCCCCATGTTCAACTGACCCAATGTTTAAATTGCATCAAAATCCTGTGGACTTAAAACAGGCCCAAATGTGCTCACTTGTGAAACTTGCCCTGCACACCACCATCCTTTCTTCCCAGGCACAGCGGGGAATATCTCCCCACAGCATCTTGGGTGACAAATGTCATGACCGTATGTTCAGTCCGTGACTTATTCCTTATCAAATGCTTTTGCTTATCTGTGTCACTGGATTCTCAGATCAATCTGGTGAAGTGGAGAGAAGGATTAGTCATTTGTTTACAGAGAGGAGGCAGGGGCTGAGGGAAGCTTGACTGCTATTACCCAGCCAGTCCATGGAGGAGCAGGAAGCGGAGCCCTTTCCCTCTGGCTCCTGAAGCAGGGCTAATCTGGGGACATCGGTTGCAACACAGACCAGGGAGCACCCAGCAAAGTTGCAGAGACGAGCCTGCTGGACCTGAACTGGCTCCACACCATCAGCGTGCAGCTCCCGTCTCCTTTCTGTAGCGGTACCAGTGGATGACCACTCTGCCCAGTCCCCAGAGCTATGTTCTGAATATGGATGGTGGCAAGCTGAGCAGATTGTAAGGTGAGAGCAGCAGGTTTGCCAAGCCCATTCAGCCTTGAGGAAATGAGCACCTTTAAATTTGTCTATGGGATGTACCTCACAGGGAAACACATGCATGTATGAAAAGTTACCCAGCCTGGCAGCTGAACACCTTTGAAGTCCACCAAGAAAACTCATCTCGAGAAGGACTAGGGCTTCTAGCAGAGAGAGATGAAACATCAGGGTCTGTTCCTAGTGTTCTCTTCCTTAGCACTTTTGACCTTCCTTTCCCAAAATAACAGTTAATAACTACCCGTGGTGCTCCGAAGGTAAGTTAATTCCTTCTTGCCTCCACTTGATTATTTTTATTGGTGCACCTCTTTGTTTGAACACACAAAGGCTGTGTGAATTGGTTAGGAACACACAGTTGTGAATGGGTAGATTCATTAGGGAATTGAAAGATTCGGTCCCAGGGCAAATGATGTCCAGAGCTGGGGGGAAGTCCTGTTCAAATATTTACTTTACCCACGCCCTCAACAACAGCCGGGGATGGAGGGCATGTAAATCACCAGCTTCAGATATGGCTTCACAGAGAACAAAGAAGTTTTATGAAAATCAATAGAGTGGCTACAATTACCAAGTACATTACTTGAAAGATATTAGGAACCATAAATCAAACATGTCAGCTGGAAAATAATGATTGTGTTCTTTGCAAACGAGAAAGCACAATATCAGTTGAGGAAGTGGCTGGGTTCTCATTCTAAGGTTTCTTAGGAAAATATTAATAAAGTAGTTGCTGTTTGCTTGTTCTGTTTTTGCTTTACTTTTGAAGCAGTTTGTCAGTCTAACAAAATATGCAATTCTGTAATCACTGACAGACAGTTGGAAAGGAGAAGAAATCCAGTCATGCTGAAAGGTTTGGCTGGAATTGTCTCCCTTCAGGTAGCAGAGATGGGTCTGGCTGGGGAGGCTTACTCAACGCCGAGGGCACCCCGGCAGCTTGACAGAGGGCAGGCTGGGCCAGAGCTGCTGCAGAGCAAGGGCCTGACATGATCATTAACTTGGCTCTGGGGGTGGCAGTGTTGCAGAGTCTGTAGGAAACCTCCAGTCTGAGTGTCCTCATGATGAGTGTCCACAGCCCTCCTGCCTCTCCCAAGGACACCCCCACGCTCAGGCCCTCGAGTCCCTCTCTCCCTTCCCTGTCTGACCGGTAGGAATTTCTGGCTTGTGGTTGAGCCCCATTGCAACCATGTGGCAGAGTCTCAAGAATTTGAAGGTCGTCTTCTTTGAGGTGAGTGTCCTTAGGTTCTCCAGCTGTTTGTAAGCTTTCACGGTTTCAATCCCCCTGCCACACCGGAAGGCTGGCAGCCACGTGTGAAATATTGTCATCAGCCTGACTTGTACAGAGTGCCGTGGGACTAGCACCTTTCTCATTCCTGGTATTTCATTTTGTGTGGATAATGAACAACTTCAGGGTCTAAAGCTATCTTATAATAACCTACAATAGAAATGAATCTGAAAAAGAAGATATTTGTCTATCTCACTTTGCTGTACAGCTGCAATTAACACATCACTGCAGAGCAACTATATTTTGGTCCTACTGTACAGCACAGGGAACCATATTAAATATCCTGGGATAAACTGTAATGAAAACAATATAAAAAGAAGGTATATATGTGTATAACTGAGTCACTTTTCTATACAGTAGAAGTTAACACAGCATTGCAAATCAATTATACTTCAATAAAGAAAGAAATTAAGAAAAAGAATTACAATGGAACTCTTGTCAAAAACAAGGAAGCAAGAAAAGCTTGGAGTGGGATCTTTAAATGTTAAAAGAAAAAAAAAATCTTGCTAAACTAGATTTACATATTGAGCAAAATTTCCCTTTAAAAGTGAAAAGGGTAATTTAAAATTACCTTTTGAAAGATATTTTTTCAAATAAAAAATAAGACAATAACTATATTTCAAGAAAAATTAAAAAGCAAAGCCTACAGGTGATGACTGATGACATGACACTGATTTTCTCAGTATTTATTGAGGTTTCATATGTGTCAGGCGCAGTGCTGGGCACACAGGCATCTGCCTGGCAGAATTCTGCGGTATGAGAGAGCAGATGACACTAAACATGGCTTGTTGGGAATTGGCACGAGAACTCATGTGGCAGAGGGAATCCAGGGCTGGATTCAGACAGAGGAGCGGCACCTCCCCCTGCGGTGGCAGTGGTGATGGGGGTGATGGGCTGGAGGAGGACGGTGGGGCGCCTTCAGGGAGGACAGAGCGAGTCTGGCTGCTGGTGGGTGGTGGGAGGCAGGGGACTAGCAGGCAGAAGAGAAAAGTGAACACCTCCAAGCACCTGGGCGTTGGGCATTGGGAGTCTGGTGATGGAGGTGGAAGGAGGGGGCTGAGGGGAGTCTGATGCCATCCTTGCCAGGGGCTTTGGGTTTTACTCTGAATGCAAAGGGAAAGCTCTGGGCACTCTGCTGAGCAGGTGTGGGAACCTCCCGGGGAGCAGGGATGGAGACCTGTCAGACCCCAGCACCAGCATGGTGGGGACCACAGGATGCCAAAGGCAGACCTGGGCCTGAGTGAGTGGCTCCTGGGGAACCTCTACACAGCTCTATATATACAGGTTGCTTTGGGCGCTGAGTCCTCCGGGCACCTGAAAGGGTGTGACTGTCTCTAGGTCCATCCATGTGTCTGCAAATGGTACAATTTCATTCCTTTTTTTTGGTCAGAGTTGTATTCCAGGGCTTCCCTGATGGCTCAGCAGTAAAGAACCCACCTGCCAATGCAGGAGATGCTGGATCAATACCTGAGTTGATCCCTGGGGTCGGGAAGATCCCCTCAGGGAAGGAAATGGCAGCCCATTCCAGTATTCTTGCCTGGGAAATCCCATGGACAGAGGAGCCTGGTGGGCTACAGTCCATGGGGTCACAAAGAGATGAACACGTTTTTGCTACTCAACAACAACAATGACATTCCATTGTATATGTGTACCACATTGTCTTTATTCATTCATCTGCTGATGGACACTTAGGTTGGACCTACAGAATGTCATACAGAGTGAAGCCAGAAAGAGAAAAACAAATATTGTACATGAATGCATATATGTGGAGTTTAGAAAAATGGTACTGATGAACCTATTTGCAAGGCAGAAATAGAGACACAGATGTAGAGAACAAATATATGGATGCTAAGGGGGAAGTGGAGGTGGACTCCCAGGAAGGACTGGGAGGTTGGGCTTGACATATATACAGTGCTTGGTATGAAACAGATAACCAGTGAGAACATATTGTACAGCACAGGGAACTCTGCTCAGTGCTCTTGGTGACAAAGAAGGGTATACGTACATGTGTAGCTGATTCACTTTGCCGTACAACAGAAACTAACACAACATTGTAAACCAACTAAACTCCAATAAAAAAAATGAGGGACTTGGGCCCACAGCTCTGTGATCCTGGAGTCCTGTGGTTTGCTCCTTACAAGGGCTGCTAAGATGTGATACTTCTGGTCTACCTCCACCAGATAAAAGGCAAGTGGTAGAGACTGTGTCCACCCACATTCAAGGGATATAATCTGTACTGTTTGCCTTGCTTGTTGAAATAAATCAAAGGAGATGTAAGTAATTTTGACCTGAATCCAAGTCCTCATCCTTGCCTGTTTACAGCTCTGACTTGACTCTCTAGTGTAGCTTAATGCAGAGGGGAGGTGACATCTGAATTTCCTGGGCTGGAGGCTGGGAATTGGCAGTGTGTCTCTCCAGGAGAGTGTGTTATTGTCCAGCAGCAAGCAGTGGCCCAGGTGTAGGTGGGAAGAATGTCGAGGGTTTCTGGATGGCAGAGAAGGATCAGGGGAGCAAAGGAGTAGAGAATATTGGCAAATGCGTGTGCTCAATCAGTCGTGTTTGACTCTGCAGCTCATGGACTGTAGCCCGCCAGGCTCTCTGTCCATGGGGATTCTCCAGGCAAGAATACTGGAGTGGGTTGCCGTACTCTCCTCCAGGGGATCTTCCTAACCCAGAGATTGAATCCAGGTCTCCCACATTGCAGGTAGATTCTTTACCATCTAAGCCACTAGGGAAGCCCAAGAATACTGGAGTGGGTAGCCTATCCCTTCTCCAGGTGAAATTCCTGACCCAGGAATTGAACCAGGGTCTCTTGCATTGCAGGTGGATTCCTTACCAGCTGAGCTACTCAGGAAGCCCAAAGCAAAGGTAGTGGTCTGAAAAAAACCAGCTCTGTAAAGACCTACTCACTTCCCAACCCCTGAAACTCATGAATATTACTGTATATGTTAAAAGGTGTGGTTACATTAATGGTTTTGAAAGGAGATGCTTATCCTGGCTTATCCAGGTGGGCCCTGAGTGTCTTCACGCATATCCTTTTAAGAGAGGGGTTGAGGAGACCTGAAACACACAGAGGGAGAAGGCAGTGTGGAGATGGAGGCTGAGACTGGAGGGATGTGACCACAAGCCAAAGAGGCCTGGTGCATCCTGACCATCAGCAAGGGGCTCTGAGTCATTCTGTCTCAGGTCCCTCAGGGGGGTGTGGCCCTGGGGTGCCTTGATTCAGACTGTTGCTTCCAGACCCATGAGAGAATAAGTTTCTGTCCTTAGTGTCCATCCTGTGGTACTTTGTTACAGCGGCAACAGGAATCTGATACCATGAGACAGGGTTAAAGTAGGGAGTATGAAGCCTGGGTGAGGTAGAGGGGATGGTACAGACAAGGAGACGTGCTCTAGTGGAGAAGATGGAGGTCTTAGTGGGCCCCGGGGTGAGGGGATGAGAGAGAAATCTGGGCAGAGAGATGGTTGTGGTCAAGAAGCATCTACATTTCAGAGAGAGAGCCCTGCAGCCTCGTGGTGGCAGTCCCTGTGGTCCTGTTAGAGGAAGATGCTCCGAGATGCGTGGGAGAAGGTGGAGGAAGTGAGTCCAGGTTCTGACTGGGAGCTCACGCTCCCTGCAGTAACTCAGGGTAATGGCAGGGTGTGAAGAAGGTGGAAGACAGTCTCGGGCTCCAAAGTCCTCAGGGAATCAAGAAACAGTGAAGGGAGGTAGCAAGTCGGGGTGGGAGAATGCAGAATTCCGGGTGGTAGAGCAGAAAGGCAGGCCCCTCAGAGGAAGCTTTGAAGAACTGTATTCAAGAGAGAAGAATCGTGGTCTTGGGGAGAGGCTGGAGCAAAGAAAATGCCACCTGTGTTCTGAGCACAGGCGTGTGGGATGTTGGAAAGAGAGCAGTTTGTGCTCAAGGGAGCTCCTGGGGCAGGGGACTGGACATAAAGATGTAAAGGGCACATTCCTGGGTTGCTAAGTCTGTTTCTTCTTTTTTGTCTTTCTGCCCATTACCTGCCCCCTCGCCCGCCATCTAGATTCATCCACCCTCCCTCTGGGAACTCCTTACTCAGACACAAGATTTGTCCCCTGTCTTCTTTCCTCCTTCGTCTAGTGACCCACTCTGCACAGGAATATGATTAGCCCATCAATATTCGTTCTTACTGAGAATCTATACTGGTTCTCAGGATCCTGGCATCTTTTTCTCAACCTTCCCAAACCATCCTTTTGAGAATTATTAATCTGAGAATCTAGTTGAGTTTATCAGATGAATGTCTATGGTTTATAGAATTTCTAGTTTTGACAACAATAAGAACAGTTTTTGCCGATCTTCAGGGATCGAGCTCAGGCAGGGGGGCAGGGACCTCTGTGGGTCTTTTCGTGTTTGGGACATAGGTCATCAAGACCCAAGATTTAAGCCCACTGAGAGAAGCTAGGAGCTGTCTAATAGTCTCCGTGCCTTTGTCAGGACCCCAACTCCCATTAACAATGTCCTATCTTATTAGCAAAGGATAACTCCCCACTGACAGAGAAGACAAGAGCAGAGTTTTGGGAGCTGACATTTGGTGTCCAGTAGCAACACTCCATCACCCCAAATCAATAATTTCCACTTTCCCCCTGGAGCCTGGGTAATTAAATCTTTTAGTTTACCATTGAAGTAAGCAATAGGAACTAAAACTAAAACCCAGATTCCCCCTTCTAGTCTATACACTTGTTATTCTTGAGTTAAATTTTGCTAACGTGTTCTTTAACTGAATATATGTCAATCAAACACACTACAAGCATTTAGAACTTTGGGTCTTCAAAGGATTCCAATTCTTTCTTATTTAAGGGAATTTATTTAGGGACACCTAACCAATTATCTCATACTATGTAGAAAAAGCAAATGGCAATATTCAAAGAGTGTGGAGAATAGTAAAGATGATGCATTGGTATAGATTTTGGCATCACTGGCATCTTGACTAGATGGGGACAATGGTGCCAATATTTGAACTTACAAAGTACATTATTAGGATAGCCGCTTAGAACCCATTGTTTGAAATTCAGCTTGAAATAAAAAACCCAAGTAAATACAGACATAATAATTTGTTGTTTTATTCTGAAACCATGCACTTTTGGCAAGATAGTCATCCACAGAACACTTCCATCAGCAAGTGGGAGTGAGAATGACTCCGTCAGCAGGTGTGTCCTGGGATTGACGCAAAACGTGGACCAGTGACGAGTGATGGGGGCTGACAGAGATCCCAACACAGGTGTTTCCTTGCTGCCTTTCACAGGAGGAGCCTCAGGTTCATCTGGGGCTGCTCCTTGTAGAGGGTCTGGAGATAGGTTCAGGAAGGTCAGATCCTGCTGGATGTTGTACATGGTTAGGTGGTGACTGCAGAGTGGGAGAAGAAGAGCGTCTTCCCACCCACACGGAGGCTCAAGTCCATCCCTTGTTTTCATCTATGGATAAAAAGTTCCATTATCATGGAATTTCATTCATTAATATTTATCTGTTCTTCAAATAAAGGAAGACAACAGTGGACTAGGTTATGAAACAAGCTGTGCCGGAAGTTCCCAAGCAGTCCAGTGGCAAAGACTCTATGCTGCTAATGCAGGGGTCCCTGGTTTGATCCCTGGTTGGGGAACTAGATCCTGCATGCTGCAACTAAAGATCTCTCATGCTTCAGTTAAGTTCAAAAATCTTGAGTGCCTCAACTAAGACACAGAGCAGCCAAATAAGTAAGTAAATGTGTGTGTGTGTGTGTGTGTGTTTAAAGAAATAAGCTGTGATTTCCATGCCATGGCAAGTGGAATTCCTGCAAGGGGTGAGCTCTGTTGTGGGGAAGGAGGAGGCATGTGGCAAGGAGCTGAGGGCATCCTCCAGGAGCTGAAGGCACTCCTGGGTCGACAGGCAACAGACAAGGGCACCTCAGTCCCACAACCACTAGGACTTCAGTTCTGCCCCTAATCTGAGGGAAATTGGCAGAAATTATTCCAAGTGTAGGTTCTAGATTATATGCCTAGCTGAAATCTTGATTTCAGCCTTAGGAGACCTTAAGCAGGGGACCCAACTAAATGGTTCCAGACTACTGACCCCTAGGAATGGCGAGATAATGTGCCTGTGTTGTTACAAGCAGCTAAATTTGTGGTAACTTACTACACAGCAATAGAAAAGGAATACAACTGTGCTCCAGGCATTCTCTGAAATCAATTGGGCTTTCCTTAGGTCCATTTAACAGTACTCTCATCAACAGTGAGAAGCCAATGGGCCACTGAAAATTGGTGTGAAAAACCTAGAAAAACTTTAGCTGTCTTCCCTGGTGGCTCAGATAGTAAAGACTCTGCCTGCAGTGCGGGACACCTGGGTTCCATCTCTCGGTTGGCAAGATCCCCTGGAAGAGGGCATGAACACCCACTCCAGTATTCTTGCCTGGAGAATCCCTATGGACAGAGGGGCCTGTCATGGGGTCGCAAAGAGGGCTACTGTTATGGGGTCGCTACTTTCGGACATGACTGGGCGAAAACACACAGCATAAAATAAACATAGTGATCATGCCCAAGGACATTGGAGTCTGGACTCCCTTATTCTGCTATTTATCTGTGGGACGTTGGTGAAGTTACTAAAGCCCTGGTCTAAGTCGGGATACAAATATTTACCTTGTACACTTGTGTAGTTTTAGTGCAATGCACTGTTTAGCACAGTGCCAGCACATAGTAAATATTTAGTACTGGTCACTAATATTATTGTTCTAATTGAGAAGGAAAAGTGGTGGGGATTGTTAAAGGACTGTGCCAGCAAAAAGGATGAAAAAAAGGAAAGCACATCCAGGGCAAAATGCATCTATCTGCCAGCCTTCACTGTGGCTCACCAGCTCTCAAAGGTACTCAACAACCAGATTTTATTCATGGGAAAACCTTCAAAGAGCCTGGAGATAGACCGAGTGAAAATAGATTGCATCCCCGGGTTACATGTCAGCTGCCCGAGGTCTATTCAGATTCTGTTCCTGTTTTGAATTTAATGTTCTGTCTATCTGGCTAAACCCCAGGCCACTCAAAAGTGAAGCTGAAACTACCAGTGATGAAGAAATGCAGGGCACGGAAGGACAGGGATGCGAGTCACAAGATGTGGCTTTCCAACCTGACCCTGCTGGCAGAGAAGGGGGAAGAGCTTTGTTTCAGAGGCTCTGGGCATCACCTCTAACAGGGAGAGCCTGTCTCTCTATTCATACAGGAGTTCAGAAATGCAAGAGAAGAGGAAGCAAAGACTTGGTACCTAGAAATTTCCCCCCCCCCCAAATTTAATAAGCCCAGTATACTCTGCTTTCCAAATACTGGAACAGGGAACAACAGGGTGAAGTCAAACACATTAATATTTGATGGCCATGTATTTCTCATAGAATTGGTTATAAAATGGAAGATACTTGAATGTTTATCAATTTAGTGTTAATTTTAGCACTAAATTCATAAGCATATATGATATATGAATTTAACATGAAATCATTAGCATATAAAAATGTGTACAAATAGAATGTGTACAACTTTTTTTTTTAATTGAAGTATAGTTGACTGACAATGTTGTGTTACTTTCAGATGTATGGTAATGTGATTCAGTTATCTCTCTCTCTCTCTCTCTCTCTATATATATATATATATATATGTAACTTTTCAAATCCTTTTCCATTCTAGGCTATTACAACATATTGAGTATAGTTCCCTATGTGATACAAAGGGTCTCTGTTATTTATCTATTTCATATATAGTAGTATGCATACAGGGTTTTTCTGGTAGCTCAGATGGTAAAGAATTTGCCTGCCATGTGGGAGACCCGGGTTTGACCCCTGGGTTGGGAAGATCCCTGAAGGAAGGCATGGCAATCCACTCCAGTATCCTTGCCTGGAGAATCTCATGAACAGAAGAGCCTAGTGGGCAGCCCATGGGGTCGCAAAGAGTCGGACGTGACTGAGCAGCTGAGCACAGCACAGCACAGTATGCATACGTTAACCGCAAATTTCTAGTTTATCCCTCCCTCTTTTCCCCTTTGGTAATGATAAGTTTGCTTCCTATGTCTGTGAGTGTGTTTCTGTTTTGTAAACAAGTTCATTTGTGTCATATTTTAGATTCCACATCTGAGTGGCATCATACGGTCCTTGTCTTTGTCTGTCTGACTACTTCATCAGTATGATCAACTCTCCTGCTGCTGCTGCTAAGTCGCTTCAGTCGTGTCCGACTCTGTGCGACCCCATAGACGGCAGCCCACCAGGCTCCCCCGTCCCTGGGATTCTCCAGGCAAGAACACTGGAGTGGGTTGCCATTTCCTTCTCCAATGCATGAAAGTGAAAAGTGAAAGTGAAGTCGCTCAGTCGTGCCCGACTCTTAGGGACCCCATGGACTGCAGCCCACCAGGCTTCTCCGTCCATGGGATTTTCCAGGCAAGAGCACTGGAGTGGGGTGCCATTGCCTTCTCCAATGATCATCTCTAGGTCCACCCATATTGCTGCAAATGGTACAATGTTTTTTTTTTTTTTTAATTTCCAAAAACTCTTTAAGATGCTGTCAACTTATTCTTTTCTAGCTTTCAGACATTCATCTTGTTTCAAGAGTGCCTACACTGTGGGTGATATCTATATGAATATTAAATATTCATTTTCTCTAACATCACCAAACAGGAAAAAATGTAACTTTTCTATGGAAGATTTTCATCTTCCACAAAATCTTTGTTACTTAGTGTCTCTCCTTCAAAACAAAACCATTAAGAATTGATCAACCCTCGAAGACTGATTCTTATCCTATTCTTTTCTTATCTTGCCCATGTCCTTCACTAGGGCCACACAGTACTGACTACTAAGTGTCTGCGGAAAGAATGAAATATTTCAGACTTTGTTGCCCAAAGAGGAGGGTGGGCTGAGATGCAAAGTCCAGTGGCCAACTTCATGAGGTCTTGGCAAAGTCATGGCACCCAGGCTGTGGTTTCCTGGCCAGGGGTCTTGAAAAACAAGATGGCAGACCTGTTTCCTTCCAGCTCTGACATGCGGGGATTAATGAAGCTAGGGAAATTCCCCAAAGTAGGACAACCATGCTTTTCTTGATTATGCAAGAAAATAAACACCATACAACAAGTAGGGCTTGTGGAGTGTGTGTGCATGTAGAGTGGGGCTTTCAGGTTGACCCTTGTATTTTTGACAACATCTGCCTCAGAGGTGCCAAAGAGCTTTGAAAAATGCTCTATTTAAAAAAAGGCTCTTTTCTTCTCTTTGAAAAAGTGACCTGTGATCTACTGGTCACTGATTTCATGACTTCAGAGGACATTCCTTGGAGGTCACAGGCATTTGTAGGAGAATGTGTTTGTGCATGCTTGCCTGCCATCACGTCCACATTTGTGTTGTTATAATTATGATCAAGGGAATCATCTCCATCAAATTCCTGCAGCAACAATTCACTCATAGAGCCTTCCCCCCACCGCTACTTCCCCCCTGTTTTATGTCTGCTTTGTCCTCAGGTATCAAGCATAACAGGTTTCAAGAGCAAAGGAGGAATGTGAAGGGTGACAGTGAAAGGAATCACTCTTTGAAAACTAATGTCAAGTGATAAAAATAAGCTCCTAAAAGACAGAGCACCATTTTGATACAGAGCAAGCTTTGATTCCGACAGTGCTGGCTCTTGCTGGAACCAGCAGAGAGAAATGAAAGCCTTGGCTATTTCAATCCTTAGCCACCTAACCCAGAAAATGCTGCTGGAACAAATGACCAGGCATATGACAGGTTTCTGCCATTGACTCTGCTGAAGACGCCATCTGCTCAGAGAGACCCAGCACTGATCTGTTGGCTTCCTGACCCACACAGGTCTGGGTGGGATGCAGCTCCTAATACAGCCAGTTTTCCCCAAACCTCAGGCTCCAAGTTAGTCACACAAAGAGCTTAGATAGCTAGTGGGTGAGCCGGACTGCAGTGCATCCAGAAAATGAGGTCATGTGAGCCACTAGCCCTCCAGTTTCTCTTGGGTAATGAGCTACTGGGAAATGCATTGAAACGGTCCACCTTTAAGAAGACATTGACAAATACATAATCTTTTTTTTAACCACTGTGGCTTGTACCTGACTGTGGAAAAAGCTTTCCAAGTGAAAAATTGTAAACCATGATGCAGTGAAACAGAACTGTCATTCTCATGTTATGTGGAATCAGGTCACTGAGGAGACAGCCCAAGTAACTGCCCAGGCAAATGGTCTGAATGTGAAAGGGACTCAGAACCTTGAATGTTCCAGTCTCCGATCTTTGCCCACTGGATACATGGATGATTTGGGAACTTTTTGTTTGCTGAGGGAGGGAGATGAGAATGATCCTCTTGAGAAACTCTGCCATGGAGAAGGGGGGTGAAAGCATTTGGGGAATGGGAACAGGAGACTTTGATGGGCCTTTTGTTCAACTCATCACCAACTCTGTCTCTTACTGGTTTCTTAACCTTTGTGCATCTCAGCATCCTTACCTGTAAAACAAAGCTGAGAGGATCCTTCTAAGCCATCTCATAGAGTTTTAAAAATTGAAAAGATCATACATATGTATAAAAGTCTTTGAACACCCTTCCCTACAACCCTAAAGAGTAACAAGACAAATAGTGATACTATTAATACTGTAAAGTCATTTGTGCATGATCACATTTTTTGTATTGCTCAGCAAAAGATTCTTAAAAGATCATATCTAGATGCTGAAATCAGCACTCAGAGATACTGTGTTGACATTAATAAATGCTCAGATTGAACCAAAACTTTTCCTTGCCTTATTCCAAACTTCCAGGTGACTGAATCTCCTTGTGGGGCATTCTCTACATTCAGGGCTACTCAGGGCACATTCAAGCTTCTCCTTCATGTGTCCAGATTTTGGGCACTGAGTTTGGAGATTAGCAGGCAAATGTTCTCTTCAATCCCAGTTAATAAGTTAGTAGAAAATTGTTTCTGGCTTCTTAGGATTTCTCAGGATTCTAATAATTGTTCTTTATAATACCTGGTCTCACAAATCTTGTTTTCATTTTCCAAATTACATATTTCCAAGGTCTAATTTGGAACATTATACAAAAAATATATTTTTGGAAGCAGCAGCATAAAATATGATGCATTTTATTTTAATACACTCTTGAGCTAGGGAACCTTTGCAACATGCTTAGATCTCTGCAACCTAAGTTAAATTTCCTATGCTCCTGTTTTAGCTACTAAGTGTGGAAATTATGACTTGGAACATTGGATAAAATAAAAGTCCTGGCCATATTTTGAGAAGATTAAAATTTGGATGATGGAAAACAAAACTGCAACCATTTCAGAGGAAGGAAATTTACCATCTTAGGTCTTATTATTTAAGAATAGAAAATAAGCATGTACCATACCTATGCCTCCCTCATGAGATCACAGCCTAGTTGTGGCAAAGGGGCTTGTGTAACTCAATGAAGCCATCAGCCTTGCCATGCAGGGCCACCCAAGATGGATGAGTCATAGTGAAGAGTTCTGACAAAATGTGGTCCCCTAGAAGAGGGAATGGCAAACCACTCCAGTATTCTTGCCACGAGAACCCCAAAGACAGTATGAAAGGAAAGAAATATATGAAACTGGAAGATGAGCACCCTCAGCTTGGACACCCACAGCTTGGGTGTGGCATCCAATATGCCACAGCAGAAGAGCAGAGGGCAGTTACTATCAGCTCCAGTAAGAACAAAGCTGCTGGGCCAAGAAGAAACAATGCCTAGTGGTGGATGCATCTGGTGGTGAAAGTAGAGTCTGACACTGTAAAGAACAATATTGCATAGAAACCTGGAATCTAGGTCCACGAATCAAGGTAAATTGGATGCGGTCAGGCAGGAGATGGCAAGACTGAATATTGACATCTTAGGAATCGATGAACTAAAATGAATGTGAATGGGTGAATTTAATTCAGAAGACCATTATATCTACTACTGTGGGCAAGAATTCCTTAGAAGAAATGGAGTAGCTCTCATAGGCAACAAAAGAATCCGGGTTTTGAGATTGCATTTTTGCAGTCTCAAGAATGACAGAATGATCTGTTTGTTTCCAAGGCAAACCACTCACTATCACAGTAATCCAAGTCTATGCTCTAACCGCGATGCCAGAGAAGCTAAAGTTGACTGCTTCTATGATGACCTACAACACCTTTTAGAACTAATACGAAAAATGATGTCTTTTTCATCACAGGAAGTCAAGAGATAACTGGATTAACAGGCAAGTTTGGCCTTGGAGTACAAAATGAAGCAGAGCAAAGGCTAACAGTTTTGTTAAGAGAACATGCTGATCATAGCAAACACTATTTTACAACCCAAGAGATGATTCTACAATGGACATCACCAGACAGTCAATACTAAAATCAGATTGATTATATTCTTTGCAGCTGAAGATGGAGAAGCTCCATACTGTCAGCAAAAACAAGACCTGAAACTCACTGTAGCTCAGATCTTGAGCTCCTTATTGCAAAATTCAGGCTTAAATTGAAGAAAGTAGGGAAAACCACTAGGCCATTCATGTATGACCTAAGTCAAAGCCCTCATGGTTATACAGTGGGTGACAAATAAATTCAAGGGATTAAACCTGATAGAGTGTGAACCAGGGATGGAGGTTCATAACATTGTACAGGAAGAGGTGACCAAAACCATCCCCCAAGAAAAAGATGTGCAAGAAGGCAAAATGGTTGTCTGAGGAGGCTTTACAAACAGCTGAGTAAAGAAGAGAAGTGAAAGGAAAAGGAAAAAGGGAAAGATGTGCCCAAATGAATGCAGAGTTCCAGAGAAGAGCAGGGAGAGATAAGAAGGGCTTCTTAAGTGAACAATGCAAAGAAATAGAGAAAAACAGAGTGGGAAAGACTAGAGATCTCTTCAAGAAAATTGAAAATATCAAGGGAACATTTCATGGAAGGATGGGCATGATATAGGATAGAAATTGTAAGGACTTAAGAGAAAAAAAAAGAGGTTAAGAAGAGGTGGCAAGAATACACAGAACTATACAAAGAAGGTGGTCACTCACCTAGAGCCAGATATTTTGGAGTGTGAAATCAACTGGGCCTTAGGAATCATTACTACAAACAAAGCTAGTGATCACAAGACTAGAAAATGTCAGTTTTCATTCCAATTCCAAAGAAGGGCAATGTCAAAGAATGTTCAAACTACCATACAATTGTGGTCATTTCACAGGATAAAGAGGTTATGCTCAAAATCCTTCAAGCTAGGCTTCAGCAGTATATGAACTGAGAACTTCCAGATGTACAAGCTGGGCTTTGAAGAGGCAGAGGAATCAGAGATCAAATTTCAGCATTTGTTGGATCATGGAGAAAGCAAGAGAATTCCAGAAAAACATCTACTTTTGCTTCTTTGACTATGCTAAAGGCTTTGACGGTGTGGATGACAACACACTGGAAAATTCTTGGAGATGGAAATACCAGACCACCTTACCTGCCTCCTGAGAAACTTATATACAGGTCAAGAAACAACAGTTAGAACTGGACATGAAACAAGAACTGGTTCAAAATTGGGAAAGGAGTATGTCAATTCTGTATATTGTCACCCTACTTATTTAACTTATATGCAGAGTACATCAAATGAAATGCTGGACTGGATGAATCACAAGCTGGAATCAAGACTGCCCAGAGAAATATCAGTAACCTCAGATATGCAGATGATAACCACTCTAATAGCAGGAAGTGAAGAGGAACTTAAAAGTCTTTTGATGAGTGTGAAAGAAAGAGTGAAAATGCTGGCTTAAAACTCAACATTCAAAAAACTAGGATCATGTCATCTGGTCCCATTACTTCATGGCAAATAGAGGGGAAAAACACTGACAGATTTCATTTTCTTGGGCTCCAAAATCACTGTGGATAGTGACTACAGTCATGAAATTAAAAGATGCTTGCTCCTTGGAAAGAAAGCTCTGACAAACTAGACAGAGTCTTAAAAAGCAGAGACATCACTTTACCAACAAAGTCTGTACAGTCAAAGTTAGTTTTTCCAGTAGTCATGTATGGAGGTAAGAGTTGGACCATAAAGAAGGCTGAGTGCCAAAGAACTGATGCTTTTGAATTGTGGCACTGAAGAAGACTCTTGAGAGTCCCTTGGACAGCAAGGAGATCAAACCAGTCAATCCTAAAGGAAATCAACCCTGAATATTCATTGGAAGGACTGATGCTGAAGTTGAAACTCCAATAATTTGACCACCTCAGAGGAAGAGCTGACTCATTGGAAAAGACTCTGAGGTGGGAAAGTTTGAAGGCAAAAGCAAAAGGGTGTGGCAGAGGATGAGATGGTTAGACAGTATCACTGACTCAACATATATAAATTTGAGCAAATTCCAGGCGGTAGTGGAGCACGAAGGAGCCTGGTATGCTGCAGTCCATGGGGTTGAAAGAGCTGGATACAAGTTAGTGACTGAACAACAACAACCAAAATACCTATGTCACAAGCTTGAAAATAGATACTAGGAAAAAAAGTTGTTTCTGTTTTATTACAGATTCTTATATTGGGTGTAATCAACATTCATTTTATTGACACTTTAGAAATTTAATTACTTGCTGTAGTCACTCTCCAAAGAATAAGTGATTGGCCCCCTGTATTATTAAAATAGCTAATCCACATCCCAGCTTTTTCATCCTTTCCTTCCAATATGCTTGACAACATCTCTCCCAAAAGGCTCATTTGCATACTTGTGGTGTGTAAAATAAGGGGACTGGCAGAGAGAGCTATAATTGAGGGAAAATATTACTTTGCCCCCTCCTTTGGAAGGGCCTCATTTGAGTGTAACTTGCATTATTCTCTGGAATTATCCCCCACCACCCTCTGTGCCAGCTGGAATGTAGGAAGCCCTGCTTCCCAATATGTGCACTGCCGAATGCAGGTTTTGGAAATGATCACAGCCTCATATAATTAAAGGGAGTCCTTTTGTCGGCCCCTGTGCTCATCTGGAAAGCAGAGCTCAGTTGTAACTTCCAGGACCCAAACGGCTCCTTAGGACACTCACCAGCAGGTGCTACCTAGTCCCCAGGTCAGCAGCCCAGCTGAGTGTCAAATGAGAAATCTGAGTTAGGAGAGGATTCAGACCTTTTAGGACTGTCCTACGGATGAAATAGATCTAGAATTAGAACTACAGAACTGGAGGGAAGCTTACAGATTATAAAGTCCTCATTTTCAACAAAAGCACCTAAGGCTCTAAGAAGTTAGGTGGCCTGTTCAAGGCCACAGAGAAGATGTCTAGTGTTGGTGACTTTTTTTTTTTTCGTGTAAGGATTAACATTTCCTGTTAGTATACTTAACTGACAAGTTTCTGTGAAGGACAAAAAAAGATTCTATTTAAAATCCATCCATCCAACCAACCAATCAACCAACTGATCAACCAACAAACCAACCAACCTGCCTGAAGCCCCCTGTTTCTGTGTGTGTGTACGCTCTGTATATGGCTCCGTGTTCTCTTGTGTGCTTGCAGAGATAGGTTGGTGGTACAAAGAGGGAGGGGCTATGTCTAGGAATTTTCATGTGTATCATCAGCATCATATAGGTTATTGAATTTCCTGCCAAGAGCACTAATTACTTCTTGAGCATTAATGAACAACATGTAGGCATAGATAGCCAGCAAAATAACTCTTCAAATGATTTTTAGAACTTGTTTTGCAACTGCTGTTCATAGCTTTCATTCATGTGTAGGTATTATTCCCAATATTGCTAATATTATAGAGATATTATAGAAATAAATCCAAAATGTTATTTGGATTTCTACAGCTCAGCAGTGTCTTAGGAGATAATGTTAACAGATCAGCATTTAAAGTAATGATAACAATAATTGAATAAAGTCAGTAAAAAGTAGGCATCTGTACATATGATGCCATGATCATGATATCACGATTTTTCATTTTTTCACATTTTGAGTTGTGTCCTGAAGCAACATGAAACACATATAAATTTTCTTTTCGTGGATATATTCTTTTTTCCCCCAATTCCTCAGACCCCAAATGATCACAAAATATAATAATCGACTTTTTCTGGAGTGTGCTCATTCGCTCAGTCATGTCTGACTCTTTGTGGCCCCATGGACTGTAGCTCACTAGGCTCCTCTGTACATCAAATTTTCTAAGAAAGAATACTGCAGTGGGTTGCCATTTCCTTCTCCAGGGGATCTTCCAGACCCAGGGATTGAACCCATGTCTTTTGCATTCCTGCATTTTTGGATTGGATTGGATTCTTTACCACTAACACCACCTGGGAAGCCATTTCTGGGGGAGCAGTTTTTAAAGATGTGTTAGTGTCCACAAAGACACCATAATGGCAACAGCAGCCTACCCCTGTCCACCCCAGCTCTCTCACACAAGGGGTATAGCTTCCTGCACTGGCTGCTTCCCAAGGGCATCTGGTTCCTCTACACTGGTGCCAGCTTGCTTGTTTTGGAGCCTTTATTTTTGTAACTCTAACAAACAGAATAATAATAAATTTGAATAATAAAATATCCAGTGCACAGACTGAAGAAGTAGCTGCTTAATTATTAGTCTTAAAATCATGTCCCTACTGTGAATCAATGATGAATAAACAAATTGCATTTGTACCTTGGCTTTCAAAAATCAGCTTTAATGAGCTGTTTTCTGAAAAAGCTGTTAAATACTCTGACTGTTTCCCAAAGATATTGTCTTGTTAAGTTAAACCTACATGCATATTTGGTGTCTCAAGTTAGAAAATCTTGAAATAGAGGTTTTTGGAGGGCGCTACATACACAAAATAATTTAGTGGAGTGTGTTTGTATGTATGTGTGCACGTGTGTGCACATACATGTATGTGTGTATTTGGGGAGTTTGATAGAGGAAAAATAAATAAGAAATGTAAAGCTGAGTGCCAAAGAATTGATGCTTTTGAACTGTGGCGTTGGAGAAGACTCTTGAGAGTCCCTTGGACTGCAAGGAGATCCAACTAGTCCATCCTAAAGGAGACCAGTCCTGGGTGTTCATTGGAAGGACTGATGCTGAAGCTGAAACTCCAATACTTTGGTTACCTCATGTGGAAAGTTGACTCATTGGAAGAGACCCTGATGCTGGGAGGGAATAGGGGCAGGAGGAGAGGAGGACGACAGAGGATGAGATGGCTGGATGGCATCAATGACTCAATGGACATGAGTTTGGGTAAACTCCGGGAGTTGGTGATGGACAGGGAGGCCTGGCGTGCTGCGATTTATGGGGTCACAAAGAGTTGGACATGACTGAGTGACTGAACGGAACTGATCGTACACAAAGGCCAAAAACCTCCTTAATAAAATCATTTTAGTGAAAACGATGACTGTAAATACTTTGGTAAATATCATTGCTTAGGCACTTTCATTATTGAGGTTTCTTAACTGATACAAAGTCATAAATAATTCATATACTATGGGAGGGAAGCCTTAGGGAGAGAGAAGAATGCTTCTCTGTGTGTGTGTGTACGTGTGTCTGTCTGTATGTGTACATGTATGGGCATATGTGTATGCATGTAGGTATCTATGCATGTGATATGTGCACATATGTATGCATATGTATGTGTGTCTTGTATACATGTGTGTATGGGTATATGTATTCATGTATGTGCACATGTGTATGTATATGTGTGTATTGTATATATGTGTGTACATGTATGTGTATCTCTATATGTTATGTGTCTATGTGTATGTATGTGTGTATATGTAACTTTTTTCTTTTAGAGTAGCCTGCATGGATAGGATAATTTAATCTGCTATACTCTTGTTGCAAAGTGATTAATTTATGAATAAATCAATAAATCCAAAATAGTCTGTCTTGAACAGCTGTCTGAACAGATGGAAGAAGTGAGAGAATACCCTGCTGGTGGTAGAGGGGCTGAAAGGGAGGAGAAAGAGCAGAGAAGAGAGATAGGTTCCCTCTGGGTGGGATTTAAATCTTGGAATTCTGTGATTCTTTCATCACCACCCTCTGTTTTGCCCAAATGAAAAAATACTTTAATGCTTATTTCCCTCTTTCTGAATTGATATATTTCTATGATAAAGCTTTTTTTTTTTACATTGTAAGTATAAAAGCATATCACAAGATAGTTTAAAGCTACATAAGATGTAATTATTCAAGACATAGAAAGAACACTTTGAATATTGATTCCCTCATTACCTTCACAGTTTCTCTGTGTTAGTTTAAAGAGGAACTGCTATTTCATGTGGCAGAGATGTCAGTGCAGGGGTGAGTTGATGATGATGAGGTATAATGTGTTGGCATACATTTCCAGTTTCTAGTTGGTGTAAATTTCCAGTTTCCAGTAAAACTGACTATGATTGGGTTGAAATTCTCAGGATACTTAGAATCATCTGACTCTGACTTAGTCAACAAGATGAAAACAAAGGTGGCTGCTGAGGGTGGGGGAGAAAGGGCAGGGGAGCGGTAAAGCACACTTTGGTTTGAGAATTATGATGGAATATAAATTCACTTGTGGGAATTGGATTTATCTCAACTGTCAGAAAATATTGTCCCCAGCTATTAGAAAGTATAATAGTAAGTCAAAATTTTCCCCAACTTTGTATCTTAATCTTTCCTATGACACTGTATTAAGTAAGACTTGAAAGGACTGAGTTTCTATGTCTGGTTTCTTCTATATTTATTACATCTAAATAATTGGTGAAATGTATTTCCTCTCTTCAGTTGAAACATGCTAAATATTTTATGTATTCTACATCTGAAATGGAAGGTCCCACAGGAGTTCTACAAAAACAAATCCTGGATCATTTCCAAAAAGTGATAAAAACAACATTATGCAATCATTATAGTCGTTTGTAAATATAAATATGATAAATGCAACAGCTGCTTGAGTGAACTTAGGATGGTTCCATTTTATTAATGAGGGAAACCATTCACTGCAGCACTTGGAATAATGTAAGCTCTGCTTGGTCGTGACCTGTTAATTGATCAGAAAATCTAAGTAGAGTAAATCTAAATATTACCTTCCTACACAATAATTTAAAAACCACTTACTTGCTTTCGATGTTGTCGTTGATTATTGACCTCAATACATAACAGGATGTGGACTCATGAACATGACTTTCCATTAGCATAGTGTAAAGTGCCAGGGTTCACCCCAGACGGGAGTCTCTGAAGCGTATCTGGAAGCCACAGCTGCTGGAATGCACTTACAAGTGATATCCTAACTAGTTTGCAGCTTCTGTTTGTAACCCTATATATTGGTATGAATACATCATTATTCATTGTTAGTATCAGTTCAGTTCAATTCAGTCACTCAGACGTGTCTGACTCTTTGCGACACCATGAATCGCAGCACACCAGTCCTCCCTGTCCATCACCATCTCCCGGAGTTCACTCAGACCCACGTCCATTGAGTCCGTGATGCCATCCAGCCATCTCATCCTCGGTCATCCCCTTCTCCTCCTGCCCCCAATCCCTCCCAGCATCAGAGTCTTTTCCAATGAGTCAACTCTTTGCATGAGGTGGCCAAAGTACTGGAGTTTCAGCTTCAGCATCATTCCTTCCAAAGAAATCCCAGGGTTGATCTCCTTCAGAATGGACTGGTTGGATCTCCTTGCAGTCCAAGGGACTCTCAAGAGTCTTCTCCAACACCATAATTCAAAAGCATCAATTCTTCAGTGCTCAGCCTTCTTCACAGTCCAACTCTCACATCCATACATGACCACAGGAAAAACCATAGCCTTGACTAGATGGACCTTAGTTGGCAAAGTAATGTCTCTGATTTTGAATATAATATCTAGGTTGGTCATAACTTTTCTTCCAAGGAGTAAGCGTCTTTTAATTTCAAGGCTGCAGTAACCATCTGCAGTGATTTTGGAGCCCCAAAAAATAAAGTCTGACGTTGTTTCCACAGTTTCCCCATCTATTTCCCATGAACTGATGGGACCGGATGCCATGATCTTTGTTTTCTGAATGTTGAGTTTTAAGCCAACTTTTTCACTCTCCTCTTTCACTTTCATCAAGAGGCTCTTTAGCTCCTCTTCGCTTTCTGCCATAAGGGTGGTGTCATCTGCATATCTGAGGTTATTGATATTTCTCCCAGCAATCTTGATTCCAGCTTGTGTTTCTTCCAGTCCAGCGTTTCTCATGATGTACTCTGCATAGAAGTTAAATAAGCAGGGTGACAATATACAGCCTTGACGTACTCCTTTTCCTATTTGGAACCAGTCTGTTGTTCCATATCCAGTTCTAACTGTTGCTTCCTGACCTGCATACAGATTTCTCAAGAGGCAGGTCAGGTGGTCTGGTATTCCCATCTCTCTCAGAATTTTCCACAGTTTCTTGTGATCCACACAGTCAAAGGCATTGGCATAGTTAATAAAGCATAAATAAATGTTTTTCTGGAACTCTCTTGTTTTTTCGATGATCCAGTGGATGTTGGCAATTTGATCTCTTGTTCCTCTGCCTTTTCTAAAACCAGTTTGTACATCAGGGAGTTCACGGTTCATGTATTGCTGAAGCCTGGCTTGGAGAATTTTGAGCATTACTTTACTAGCATGTGAGATGAGTGCAATTGTGTGGTAGTTTGAGTATTCTTTGGTATTGCCTTTCTTTGGGATTGGAATGAAAACTGAACTTTTCCAGTCCTGTGGCCACTGCTGAGTTTTCCAAATTTGCTGGCATATTGAGTGCAGCACTTTCACAGCATCATCTTTCAGGATTTGAAATAGCTCTACTGGAATTCCATCACCTCCACTAGCTTTGTTCGTAGTGATGCTTTCTAAGGCCCATTTGACTTCACATTCCAAGATGTCTGGCTCTAGATCAGTGATCACATCATTATGATTATCTGGGTCGTGAAGATCTTTTTTGTACAGTTCTTCCGTGTATTCTTGCCATCTCTTCTTAATATCTTCTGCTTCTGTTAAGTCCAGACCATTTGTGTCCTTTATTGAGCCCATCTTTGCAGGAAATGTTCCCTTGGTATCTCTAATTTTCTTGAAGAGATGTCTAGTCTTTCCCATTCTGTTGTTTTTCTCTATTTCTTTGCATTGATCGCTGAAGAAGGCTTTCTTCTCTCTTCTTGCTATTCTTTGGAACTCTGCATTCAGATGCTTATATCTTTCCTTCTCTCCTTTGCTTTTCACCTCTCTTCTTTTCACAGCTATTTGTAAGGCCTCCCCAGACAGCCATTTTGTTTTTTTGCATTTCTTTTCCGTGGGGATGGTCTTGATCCCTGTCTCCTGTACAATGTCACGAACCTCATTTCATAGTTCATCAGGCACTCTATCAATCAGATCTAGGCCCTTAAATCTATTTCTCACTTCCACTGTATAATCATAAGGGATTTGATTGAGGTCATACCTGAATGGTCTAGCGGTTTTCCCTACTTTCTTCAATTTAAGTCTGAATTTGGTAATAAGGAGTTCATGATCTGAGCCACAGTCAGCTCCTGGTCTTGTTTGTGTTGACTGTATAGAGCTTCTCCATCTTTGGCTGCAAAGAATATAATCAATCTGATTTTGGTGTTGACCATGTGGTGATGTCCATATGTAGAATCTTCTCTTGTGTTGTTGGAAGAGGGTTTTTGCTATGACCAGTGCATTTTCTTGGCAAAACTCTATTAGTCTTTGCCCTGCTTCCTTCCGCATTCCAAGGCCAAATTTGCCTGTTACTCCAGGTGTTTCCTGACTTCCTACTTTTGCATTCCAGTCCCCTATAATGAAAAGGACATCTTTTTTGGGTGTTAGTTCTAAAAGGTCTTGTAGGTCTTCGTAAAACCGTTCAACTTCAGTTTCTTCAGCGTTACTGGTTGGGGCATAGACTTGGATAACTGTGTTATTGAATGGTTTGCTTTGGAGACAAACAGAAATCATTCTGTTGTTTTTGAGATTGCATCCAAGTACTGCATTTCAGACTCTTTTGTTGACCATGATGGCTACTCCATTTCTTCTGAGGGATTCCTGCCCACAGTAGTAGATATAATGGTCATCTGAGTTAAATTCACCCATTCCAGTCCATTTTAGTTCACTGATTCCTAGAATGTCGACGTTCACTCTTGCCATCTCTTGTTTGACCACTTCCAATTTGCCTTGAATCATGGACCTGACATTCCAGGTTCCTATGCAATGTTGCTCTTTACAGCATCGGACCTTGCTTCTATGACCAGTCACATCCACAGCTGGGTATTGTTTTTGCTTTGGCTCCATCCCTTCATTCTTTCTGGAGTTATTTCTCCACTGATCTCCAGTAGCATATTGGGCACCTAATGACCTGGGGAGTTCCTCTTTTGGTATCCTATCATTTTGCCTTTTCAAACTGTTCATGGGGTTGCAATTTTAATATAATAGTTTGGCTAGATCTTTGTTATGATCCTATCTCATAATATAACTTATAGAACATTATAACAGTAAAAATTATAGATGGCATTTCAGAATAACTAAAATTAGTGGGATGTAGTAGGCAGGATTTTGTAGGGTTTTTGTTTGTTTGTTTTTTGAGCAGAGTAAATTTATTGTAGGGCCAAGCAAGAAGAATAGGTGGCTCCTGCTCAAGAAACCTGAACTCAGGATTTTGTGCATTTTTGAAGACTTGAGGAAAATATGGCCTTGCATCTATTCTCATGGAAAGCCAGCAAGCTGTATCAGTCCCCAGCCTGCAGTGCTGACAACTCCGGATGCTGGTCGTGCTGAGAACCAAGCTGACAGGGCTCACCACAGAGAAGAAGGCAGGCCGCCTGAGCATTTGCCCACTTGAGCAACTAGATTCTCTTTTTTGTTCCTCTAAGTCCAAAGTAGGAAGCTGTCTTAGGTCCCCCATTCAGGCTCCGTGTACTGAGGCACATGGTTGAGAAGTAGATTTGTCTTTGTTCTCTCCAATCCAACCATGAGCAGCGGTGGCCTCTCTAGAATGGAGAAAGCCATAATGCTTTAGGAAAGGTCAATGGTTTTTCTTTGAGTGGGAAACTCTGATCATATTGAGAGAGTTAACTTAGGTTGACAAGTTGTCTAAGCCTAAAGCCCCTTTAAAGAGGAGGTGAACATTCTTTCTTTTTCACCTTCTTTTGCCTTAGACAAGTAGGCCTCATAGGCAGCAGTATCTCTTGTTCAAGGACATGCCTTTTTTTGAGCTCAGAGTGTATGTTATGGGAGAAGGTCTGGGTAAAACTTCCACAGCTTTGAGCTCTGGGTTAAGCCGCTCCTTCTGGTTAATCTCATGCTGATGTCATCCCAGGATGTATGTTATAGGAGGGGGTCTGGATGAAATTTTCACAGCCTTGAGGTGTTTTTTTTCCTAGTCTCAGCAGCTAGAAGAAAAGTATATAACACCCTGCCTAAAACTAGCAAGGAGGGCAATCTTTTTACCCCCTTCTGAAGTCTACATCAGTTTTTCTGTCACTATCACTTTAATAAAATTTCTACTGCAAAAAACTCTGAGTGACAGTCTGTCTTTGGTCCTGGAGTTAAATCTTCTTTGGAGACAACGAATCTGGCAGAACATCGTAAATGTTCATCTATCAACACGTAGCATTTCTTTAGGAAGGGAACAGATGCTTTCATCATTGAACACAAGCATGGTGTTCAGTTCAGTCACTCAGTTGTGTCCAACTCTTTGCAACCCCATGGATTGCAGCACGCTAGGCCTCCATGTCCATCACTATCTCCTGGAGTTTACTCAGACTCATGTCCTTTGAATCAGTGATGCCACCCAACCATCTCATCCTCAATTGTCCTCTTCTCCTCCTGCCTTCTGTCTTTCCCAGCATCAGGGTCTTTTCCAATGTGTCAGTTATTTGCATCAGGTGGCCAAAGTATTGGAGTTTCAGTTTCAACATCAGTCCTTCCAATGAATATTCAGGACTGATTTCCTTTAGGATGGACTGGTTGGCTCTCCTTGCAGTCCCAGGGACTCTCAAGAGTCTTTTCCAACACCACAATTCAAAATTCTTGAAGAATTTCATCAATTCTTTGGCATTCAGCTGTCTTTATAGTCCAACTCTCACATCCATACATGACTACTGGAAAAACTATAGCCTTGACTAGATGGACCTTTGTTGGTAAAGGAATGTCTCTGCTTTTTAATATACTGTCTCGGTTGATCTTAACTTTTCTTCCAAGGGGCAAGCGTCTTTTAATTTCATGGCTGCAGTCACCATCTGCAGTGATTTTGGAGCCCCCACCCCTTGCCAAAAAAAGTCTGTCACTGTTTCCACATCTATTTGCCATGAAGTGATGGGACCAGATGCCATGGTCTTAGTTTATGAATGTTGAGCTTTTAGCCAACTTTTTCATCTTGCACTTTCATCAAGAGGCTCTTTAGTTCTTCTTCGCTTTCTGCCATAAGGGTGGTATCATCTGCATATCTGAAGTTATTGATATTTCTCCTGGCAACCTTGATTCCAGCTTGTGCTTCCTCCAGCCTGGCATGTCACATGATGTACTCTGCATATACGTTAAATAAGCAAGGTGACAATATACAACCTTGATGTACTCCTTTCCCAATTTGGAACCAGTCTGTTATTCCATGTCTTGTTCTAACTGTTGCTTCTTGATCTGCATACAGATTTTTCAGGAGGCAGGTCAGGTGGTCTGGTATTCCCATCTCTTTCAGAATTTTCCACAGTTTGTTGTGATCCACACAGTCAAAGGTTTTGGCATAGTCAATAAAGCAGAAATAGATTTTTTTCTGGAACTCTCTTGCTTTTTTGATGATCCAACAGATGTTGGCAATTTGATCTCTGGTCCCTCTGCCTTTGTTAAACCCAGCTTGAACATCAGGAAGTTCATGGTTCATGTACTGTTGAAGCCTGGCTTGGAGAATTTTGAGCCTTACTTTACTAGCGTGTGAGATGAGTACAATTGTGCAGTAGTTTGAGCATTCTTTGGCATTGCCTTTCTATGGGATTAGAATGAAAACTGACCTTTCCCAGTCCTGTGGCCACTGTAGTTTTCCAGATTTGCTGGCATACTGTGTGCAATACTTTCACAGCATCATCTTTTAGGATTTGAAATAGCTCAACTGCAATTCCATCATCTCCACTAGCTTTGTTCATACTGATGCCAACTTTTGGTCACAACTAAGGCCCTCTTGACTTCACATACCAGTCTGGCTCTAGGTGAGTGATCATCTATCGTGATTATCTGGGTCTTGAAGATCTTTTTTGTATAGTTCTTCTGTGTATTCTTGCCACCTCTTCTTAGTATCTTCTGCTTTTGTTAGGTCCATATCATTTCTGTCCTTTATCTCACCTATTCTTGCATGAAATGTTCCTTTGATGTTTCCAATTTTCTTGACGAGATCTTAGTCTTTTCCATTCTATTGTTTCCCTCTATTTTTTTGCATGGAAATAGAAGATGGTGTATGGACATTTAATTAGAACTCTGTGTCCCTTCAAGGTTGGGTTTCTTCTGCTCTAGTCATGTCAGCTCTGGACTCAGGGCTGGATTTGAATCCTGTTCTGCACAGAAACTGCTCAATGTGGCTACCAATGTACATATTCCTTTCTGAGCCTTTTGATAAATCCTCACAGTAATCTTATGTGGTACATGCCACTGTGATCCCTGTGATACATAAGAGGAAACTGAGGTCCAGAGAAGCAATGTAGCTTACTGAAGGTGACACAGACAGTGAGGATTCAAGCCAGGTTTTGGCCCCAGGCTGTGGGCTTCCCTGCTAGCTCAACTGGTAAAGAATCTGCCTACAATGTGAGAGACCTGGATTTAATCCCTGAGTTGGGAAGATTCCCTGGAGGAAGGCATGGCAACCCACTCCAGTATTCTTGCCTGGAGAATCCCCATGAACGTAGGAGCCTGGCGGTCTACAGTCCATGGGGTTTCAAAGAGTCGTACAGACTGAGTGACTAAACACAGTACAGCACAGTCTGGCTCCCAGAGTTCATATTCTTAATTTCTTCCCATGTCGTGCTGTTACTCAGGTTTCCCTGATAAACTGCTAAGGTTAAAAAAAAAAAAAAAAAGGCTTTAATCATGAGAAAGAACTGATGTCAACTCCACTCTGACACTAAAATTGGAGGGTTATTAAAGGATATTCAGAATGTTGCAGAATCCTTTAAAGAATGCCACACCTCTTGTTTCCAGTGGCATTGCCTACAGATGACGCACTTGTGGTCATGTGATGCCTTTCCTGACGTTCATGGTGCTCCGACCTAACCTGCCTGCCTGAAACAGTTCTCTTCACAAGGAAATGGAGAAGGGCTTCAGTGCGGTTGCAGGGGCCAGCGGTGGGGAAAGGCTGATCTCTCTGGCTCCCTCTTCCTTTCTTTTCAATTTATTTCATTTAAATACAGTTGATTTTCAAAGTTGTGTTCATTTCTGCTGTACAACAAAGTTACTCCGTTATACATATGTTAATATGTACATTCTTTTTCATATTCTTTGCCATTATGGTTTATTCAGTGGGACCTTGTTGTTTATCTATCCTCTATGTAATAGTTTGTATCTGCTAATTCCAGTCTCCCAGTCCACCCCTCTTTCCCTGGCTCCTTGGCAACCACCAGTCTGTCCTCTGTGTCTGCGACCAGCCCCCTCTTCTGAACTTGTGTCTCTAATAAGATGATCAACCTTGACCCAAAGAGAGTAACTGTAGTGGTTCTCTGCCTTATAGGCACTCACAGTGGACATGGGGGGGTCATCTTTGAATATAATTTTTGAAAAGAATGAAAGAATATTCTGAGGGAAAAGGCTAAGGCATTTAAAGCTTTTCTTTTATTTTTAAAAAATTTTCTTTATTTGTTTACAATTCAAGTTAGCTTCTGTGGGTTAAAAAGTCAAAAAGTATGAAAGAATGTTCATTTTTTCCTCCCCTCATCCTTGCCCTGATCTGCTTTGTTCTTACCTTCTTCTGCCTAGTCACTGCTAGTAGTTGAAATATCAATTGCAATATCAATTCTTTCAGAGATTTTTATCTCTGAAATTTGTTTGAAACTTCCAAGCAAATACTAACATTGGCTTGCCCATTTTTCACTCAAAACGTGTCAGAGAAGACAAACTACTAAATTTCACTGTTTTCATCCAATAAATATGTAGCAGTTCTTCCCATAATGGTATGTAGAGAATTCTCCTTTTAAAAATTAGATCTGTCTATTGATACAGCATCAAATATTCTTTCTATTGTATAGCTATACCATAATTTCTTTCCTTCATAGATCCTCTACTAATGGCCATCTGGGTTGTTTGTAATCTTTGGTATTACACACAATAATGAATGAATAACACTGTATGCACATAATTTTAGTGTTGTTCAAATATATTTGTAGGGTAAGTTCCCAAAAGCAGAGTTGCTGTGTCAAAGGCAATCCAATTTTATTTGGTAGAAACTCTCCATAGAGAGTTTCTTCTCAATTTATCAGAGCTCTCTAGCTAGTATTCAGCAAGATTAGCTTTGTATGTTATATGATTGTTGTTGTTCAGTCACTAAGTCATATCTGACTCTGTAATTCCATGGACTGCAGCATGCCAGGCTTCCCTGTCCTTTACTATCTCCAGGAGTTTGCTCAAATTCATGTCTATTGACTCGGTGATACTATCTAACCATCTCATCCTCTGCCACCCTCTTCTGCTTTTACCTTCAATCTTTCCAAGCATCAGGGTTTTTTCCAATGAGTA
This sequence comes from Oryx dammah, assembly GCF_014754425.2. Lineage (NCBI taxonomy): Eukaryota > Metazoa > Chordata > Mammalia > Artiodactyla > Bovidae > Oryx > Oryx dammah. The sequence continues at coordinate 3,103,010 of NW_024070203.1, read as the reverse complement.
AGCTCTTCGCATTGGGTTGCAAAGTATTGGAGCTTCAGCTTCAGTATCAATCCTTCCAATGAATATACAAGGTTGATTTCCCTTAGGATGGACTGGTCTGATCTCCTTGCAGTCCGAGGGACTCTCAAGAGTCTTCTCCAACACTACAACTTGAAAGCATCAATTCTTTGGTGCTCAGCCTTCTTTATGGTTCAACTTTCACATTCATACATAACTAAGGGAAAAACCATAGCTTTGACTCTACGGACCTTTGTTATATCAGTGCAAATATTTCTCTCCACTTATTTCTTTTGTTATGCAGATGGGCTCCTTTTGGTTATGTATAGTGAAATGTGTCAGTCTTTTATTTCATGGCACTGTGGGCTTCTTTTAATGTAAAGTTAAAAAGTGAAAAAACACCTGTGCAGAAGATGCAGAAAAAGCATGAATTTTAATGTGCTCCAATGTGTATTATATTTTCCCCAAAGAAACTGATTTCTTCACAACTTGCTTTGAAGTCGCCAAGAAGGTTAACGCCCCAGGCCCTGGCTACAAAGTAGGATTTAAGCCTTTGGAGTTAGAAAGCCAAGGGCTATTTATCATGGATCTTTAGAAGGTGCTCCCATCTCCCTGGGAGCCATTCTGTCTTTTGGCTAAACTCACAGCCAAATGTTCATTTTAGGGAGCAAAAGACACAGGAGGAAAAAATTAGGCAGCTTGGAGAGGAATCTGCCAGCAGAAATGGGATCCTATTTTCTTTAACAAAAACCTTTGTGAGAGGTTTGCAGTAGACTCATTTTATTGTTGAAAAGCCAAGATGCCTCTCCAGATGATAGTAATGCTATCATTATGAAAAGTGCTTTGCATACATTGGAAGTTTAATGATCACCACAACTTTATGGGCTGGTTACCATAATAATTGTCATTCTGCAGACATATGAGACTATAAAGAAAGCTGAGCACCAAAGAACTGATGCTTTTCAACTGTGGTGTTGGAGAAGACTCTTGAGAGTTCCTTAGACTGCAAGGAGATCCAACCAGTTCATCCTAAAGGAGATCAGTCCTGGGTGTTCATTGGAAGGACTCATGCTGAGGCTGAAACTCCAATACTTTGGCCACCTGATGCAGAGAGCTGACTCATTTGAAAAGACCCCGATGCTGGGAAAGATTGAGGGCAGGAGGAGAAGGGGATGACAGAGGATGAGATGGCTGGATGGCATCACCGACTTGATGGATATGGGTTTGGGTGGACTCCGGGAGTTGGTGACGGACAGGGAGGCATGGCATACTGTCATTCATGGGGTCGCAAAGAGTCAGACACGACTGAGCAACCGAACTGAACTGAAGACATATGAGGCTTAAAAACACTGAGTAACTTACCCAAGTTCACAAAGGGAGTAAAGAGGGACAGTTCAGGATGTCCAAATCAAATCTCAACTGATTAAAAAACCAGGCTCTTAAGTACAGTCTTAGCTGCTTCTTTGATCGTGAAGAGGCTTCCCTAATTTTAGAAGGCCAAGTTGCCTTTAACCAGGGAGTTTAACTTTGAAGGGAAAATATGGATGATTCTGTTTCTACCACTGGCATCAAAATCCCATGAGGCTTTTTCTTTACTGGTCTTCAAAAAATGATAAAAATCATGGTATGGAAGTTTCATATCCAGGTCAGAGTCACTGTAAGCTGTCACTTACTTTCTGACTTAATCTGTGGGGACAGTCACCATTGAATTTATCTTTATGTCCTTGGCATCCAGCACCAGGGGTGGGGGGAGGTGGGGAATGGTGTGTACGGAATGAATGTCCAAATGCATGAGTTCTCCCCTCATTATCTTCCTACTTATCTAATTATTTGGGTTTTAATTTAATTTTTTTTTTTTTTACTAATTAGTACATTTGCATGGTTCAAAACCCAAAAGACACAAGAGAGTATGCAGTGACACCCTCCCCCGTCCCCACTGCCTACTCCTATGTTCCATCTACTCAGCTCCTCTCTCTACCGGCAGTTACGTTATTGGTTTCTTGCATCTTCTTCCATCAATTTAACACATAGTCAAGCAAAAGTCAATAGAGATCCCTTTAACAGAATCTGGTTCTTGAAAACAGCATATTCATTATAAAGATGTAAGGCTTATTAAAAATTTGAACCACATAGGAAAGTAGAAAGAAAAAAAATTCTAATATCTAAACAATTCTTTAGAAAACTTGGAGGATGTTTTCTTCCACCTGATGGAATTATTAGGTCCCCTTTAACTACTCTGTACATCTAATCCAGGTATTCACAAGGACTGGCCGGGTTCCAGTGGACTTGTTCTTCACTGTGGCCGCTGTGGTGGAAGCTGTTTCTCACAGTGACACAGAAGGAGGGGGCTTCCAGAGCTGTGGTCTCTTATTTTCTGACACAAACTGTGGCAAGAGGGAGATGTGGAAGACACCGTTAAGCATTATGCATCAGGTCTTGAGGGGGTCCTTTTGAAGTATCCATTCTCCCTGGCAGAAATCAAGTCCAGAAACATGGAGATCTGAACAGCTGTGTGCAGTTAGCCTGTCGGCTCCAATGAGAGAACACAGGGATGTATGTCTGCGTGTTGTGGAGATGGATCCCTGGTGTGCTGTGCACAAGAGCAGAAGAAAACAATACTGACCCGATGGCATCCCTAGTGTGTTTTTGCAAGCTCAGAGGTACTGCAAGCTTGGGACTTTGGTAGCGCCCTGATGGAGGGACTGGTAAGTTCTACCTCGCTCCTAGGTGGGTATGTTTGAACATCAGATGCAGTGACTCTGTGTGTGCATTTATACCCACACATACAGACTTTCAGGGCATTTAACCTTTTCTGTGACAAGTAGAATTCAATCAGTTCCCAGTCATCACATTTTTGTTTATTGTTTTTAAGACTAGGATGAAAAACCTTTTTGTGTGTGGTTCAGATAGGTGTCGGGATCATGGGAAGGAAACCCAACTGTAGGTGACACCAGCCAAGCGTGGAGGGGTCAGGGAAGTGGCAGCCCTTAAATTCATGTCTGAGGACGGTGAAGTCCAGGCTGGGAACACCACGAGTCACAGAGGCCTTCTCCGGGGTTCGGTCTGGGGAGTCTTCTCTTTAGCTTTCAGCTTCAGTGGATTGGGATGAATATGATTGGTGGAAAAGAGGAGAAGCATTCTCCTTACTGCAGCTCAGAGTGGGTGCCCATGGGGTGCATCCTCAACAGGAATATTTCAGGTGTTGTTTACACCCTCCTGACCACTGACCCCGCTCGCCTCTGTGCCCCTTGATGGCAGTGTTTTCCTCCATCTGCCCCAGGATACTCCTAGCGAGGAGGCCCCAGAGCCTCACCACATGTCTGGCTCACTAAATATTTCTGGAATGAATACTGAATAAATTTGCACTAAATAAGAAATAAAGCAGTGAGGATGAAGTACCAGCATTGCTCCAGGGACTTCACATAAATGATGGTCTTTCCAGTCCTTCCTCAGTGCCCTTTATTACCTCCATGTCCTTTGGTCCTTTGGGAGGACATCCTTCTGGAGCTTCTGGATTTACTGCCTTGAATGACTTTAGACTATTCTAATTACCTCTGGCAGATTAGTCTTTCTAAGGAACAGATTTTATCAGGTTATGCCCCTGCACAAAAGGGGACTCTTCCTCTTGGAACCCCAGACCTTATGTAATGTGTCAGTATCCTCCATACTGTTTGTGTGCCCACTCTATGCCAAACTCACATCCTGTAGTCTGGTTAGGCTGGACCACTTCTCTATTTCCCAAGCAAATCCCACACACTCCTATGTGCATGTCTGCTGCGGCCTGCATATTTCAGTCGCTCAGTCGTGTCCGACTCTTTGCAACCCCATGGACTGCAGCATTCCAGGCCTCCCTGTCTATCACTAACTCCCAGAGTTTATTCAAACTCATGTGCATTGAGTAGTGATGCCATCCAACCATCTCATCCTCTGTCATCCCCTTCTCCTCCTGCCTTCAGTCTTTCCCAGCATCAGGGTCTTTTTCAATGAGTTGGTTCTTTGCATCAGGTGGCCAGAGTATTGGAGTTTCAGGTTCAGCATCAGTCTTTCCAATGAATATTCAGGACTGATCTTCTTTAGGACTGAACTGCCTGCACATTCCTAGTGAAATCCTGGAGTATCTGGCGCATGAAATCTGTCAACCCGTCTGTGATGCGTCATCATAACCACTTGTCCCCCAAGAAGGTGATCTTCCTGTGTCTTACCTTCCTCTTTCAGACGTACCTCATTCTCCCCATCCTTGAACTGGACTTTCTGCTCACTTTTCCACCCCCTATAAACTTTTCTCCAACCCCCTTGGAGATCAGAATAACATGGCTTTTTGTTAGCTGGAAATTCTGGTTCAGTATGTTTGAATTGGCCCTCCAGAACTTCTTAAAAAATAAGTGTCCTGGATGATTCTTAACACCAGATGAATTTGGCAAACTTCTCTAGAGAGCTGAGCAAGACATCTCACACATATAAGCACTCAATACGCATGCATAAAGTATATTCAGTTCCCTGGGTAAGAATCCTCTGCTGGATGTAGGGGCAGGCTGGACCATATGGACAAGAAAACATTTTCAGGTTTATACTTGACATTGAATGCCCAACAGTATTGTAGGAGAAGTTTAATGAGACCCTCAAGGAAGAGGATAATCTGAATGTGGGAACGATAATTCAATTTGGGGGCAAACATATCCCTTTGAGTGTGTAGCATATGGGCACACTCATGAACAACCTTGCAGTTGCAAAGCATCATATTTACAATTTTAACCACTCAGAAATGTTCGAATAAAGTCGTTTACTTCCCCATGAGGAAGACTAATGGCAGCAAGGGAAATCATGAAACTGTTTTCTAAAGAAAATTTCTGAGCTCTCCTTCACCAGCCTGTGTATATCCCACCACTCTATGTCCTTAAACATGTAGCTTACAAAAAGAGAAGCAATTTACCACCCAGAACATACCTAATGCTCTGTGGGGAAGAGTCAAAGACAAGTTGAGTTAGATGACCCACTGAACATGCTATCACTCACCTTTGCTCTGTAGGGCTTCACTCATCCTTCCTTGTACACCCACTTTTTTTTCCCCTTTAGGTTTTGTTTCTGTGTAATAGGAGTCTGCACACTGCCTTCTATGCTGCATGTGGTCACTTCTACTTGCCCCTACCCACTGCCAAGCTTCTTTCTGGCCATTAAATTCAAATTATTGTTAGAGGGACTCTGACAGGTCCATCTAATCCCTGTTTTCTTTCTTTTCCCCTCTTTCTTTCTTCCTTGTTAATTTAGGAAGAATTTTCATACCACCCTCCTTTCCAGGTGGCTGGGCCACTTATAGCCTAATTACCCTTTACATAGTGTCTTTATGGTCTAAATATCTTGGCCAAGATGCTGGGCTGTGTGGTTTAGAACATAGTTCTACTTCTGTGTGAACTGGCAGGACTGGTGTCCTCAGCAAGAGCCAGTGGTTGGAAACAATCAGAAGGTGAAGGAGGTGAGGAGCATTCTGAGGCTTGGCTGCTGTGGGATGTCTGCCTGCGCTAGTCATAAATAATAACTTATTCTATAGTCGTAAGTGTAATTCAAAGGGCATCTTCTTGGCAAATATATTTCTCTGCTATTAATATATATATATTGTTGTTGTTTAGTTGCTAAGTTGTTTCTGACTCTTTGCGACCCCATGGACTGTAGCCCCCAGGCGCCTCTGTCCATGGGATTTTGCAGGCAAGAATACTGGAGTGGGTTGCCATTCCCTTCTCCAGGGGATCTTCCCAACCCAGGGATCAAATTCAGGTCTCCTGCATTGGCAGGCAGATTCTTTACTGCTGAGCCACCAGGGAAGCCCACTATATATTATGATACTGCTGCTGCTGCTAAGTTGCTTCAGTCATGTCTGACTCTGTATGATAGCATTTTTAAAAATTTATTTTTTAATTGGAGGAAAATTGTTTTACAATGTTGTGATGGTTTCTGCTATACAACAGCATAAATTTGCCTTAATTATACATATATCACACTGTCTTGAACCTTCCTCCCCTCACCCATCCCATCCCTCTAGTTATGATGACATATATATATGTGTGTGTGTGTGTGTGTGTGTGTGTGTGTGTATAAAACCCACTCCAGTATTCTTGCCTGGAGAATCCCATGGACTGAGGAAACTGGCAGGTTTCAGTCCATACGGTCGCACAGAGTCGGACACGACTGAAGCGACTTAGTTTATATATATATATATATAGTTTATATATATTATATATATATATAATTTCTTTCTGGAGGACGCATGAGTCTTTAAAAATATTACCTAAAAATAATGTTAACTAAATAACAGTATTCCAGGCTCGCTGGCACACAGAGACAGCAGGGCAGACCTGCAGGAAGTGTGCTGGGTTTTCCTGTTTGTTGCCTTTTCTCTTCCTTGTTCCTCCCTGACCTTTGCATGACGGGCAGGATCCTCTCACGTTGCCCTTTGCGAGTTTCAGGTGGTAGAATGCGCAGGGTGTCAAGAAGTGCCCTTGGGATTGGTGCTTCTCAGACAGAGAGCGGGGCTGGCTGTGCACAGTGCGGGCAGGCCCAGGCTACTGTAGCTGCCAGGACAGCTGAGCAGGCCGGGCCGGCTCTCCTGGAGGCTGGGGGCACCTGGTACCCCCACCTTGCACCCTCGGTTTTGCAGACCTTGTGGGGCCTCCAAGAGCCCGCCCCAGCCTCGACTTCATTCTCTGTGATTTTCTCTGCACTCCCTCACTCCTGCAGGGCCACAGATGCTGCCTCAGTCTCGGCTACATTGGTCTGTGTGCAAAGCCCAGTCCTTTCATCATTTCTTAAAGAAGTCTCAGATTTTCAGCTACTTTTTGGTAGCCATCTGAGAATTCAGGGATTGCAAGGAGGAGCTGAATCCAGGAACCCTCAGCCTTTCACCATCCTCCTGGCCTGCCTCCCCTTTCCTCTTTGGTATAACAGGAAAGATACTTTCTCCTATGGTCTTGCATGGCATTTCCACATCAGGGCCCTTAAGTGGAGTATCAGTGTGTCTGCTTGTGACGTGGGGTAGTTTCACCTTAGAGGTGGGATTTGACTTCAGCTTCAACCTTCAGAGATTAATGAAAGCATTTCTTTCCAACTATGTCATCTTTAACTGATACTGAATGATAGGATAAACAAATGTTTAATAAGGATGAGGAAGAAACACAGGGATCATGGGATATAATAGGATATAGAAGTCAGAAAAATGGGTAAGTGAGGAAAGGCAGCACCAGTGAGCAAACTACTAAATGAAATAGTTGATAATGACAGAGCGACATTAAAAATACTGGAAAGAAGGGCTGTTCCTCGTTTCATCTCTCAGTTAATTCTGCAGACTAACTTGGGTCCCTTCTCATCTTTTCAACTTTCTCTAACCCTCTCCCTTCATCTCCTTTTGAAAACTGGAGTCATTTTGCCTAGATGACAATCTAAATGTGATATATCACATAATTTCCTATATTACAATGTGGATAAACTTTTATATTTCTAAGATGTGAGTGAGTGAATAAGAACTCTGAAATGGGGCACAATTCAGGTATTAAAGAAGACTTATTCTGAACTGCAAGTTGAACAAAACCAGTAACCAATACCCACCATCAGTGAGAGGTATTAATGCATCTCTGATGGCATTAAATATGTCCCTCTTCTGTGGGGAGCAGAGGAGACGGAGATTCACAAACACTGAAACCACTTGATTGTCTGAGCACAGCCATCGTATGCGTCTGTTTGTTATGATTGCATGTGTTTTCCTCATCATTAAATGTCCTGTCAGTTGTGTTGAAACCTGATGGAAGATTATCAGCCAAAACTTAGAAATCTAGAAAATACTTGTGAGTGGGGAAGGCCAACTTTGTCACAGATGGTGTGATCCTCGGTAAAAGAGTAAACAAGCCTCTGGTTGCTCCAGGTTTTTCATCTGTAAATTGATGAAATTACTGCCTCCTTATCTTAGGGGGCAAATGAGATGTTGGGATGGTCAAATCCTATGAACTTTTAATGTATGTTTTAAATTTAATTTTATAATGAAGTTTAGTTGATTTACAATGTTGTGTTAGTCACAGGTGTACATCAAAGTGATTCAGTTACATATATATATATATATAGTCAGTCTTTTTTAGATTCTTTTCCCATATAAATCATTACATAGCATTGAGTAGAGTTCCCTGTGCTATACAATAGGTCTTTTTTGGTTATCTACTTTATATATATAGTGTGTGTATGGGCTTCCCTGTGACTCACTTGATAAAGAATCCGCCTGCAATGTGGGAGACCTGGGTTCAATCCCTGGGTTGGGAAGATCCCTGGAGAAGGGAAAGGCTACCCACTCCAGTATTCTGGCCTGGAGAGTTCCATGAACTGTATAGTCCATGGGGTTGAAAAGAGTTGGACATGACTGAGTGACTTTCACTTTCACTTCACTTTTCACAGTATGTGTATATGGGGTTTCCCTGGTAGCTCAGCTGGTAAACAACCTGCCTACAAAGCAGAAGGCCCTGGTTTGATTCCTGGGTTGGGAAGTTCCTCTGGAGAAGGAATACTCCAGTATTCTTGGGCTTTCCTGGTGGCTCAGATGGCAAAGAATCTGCCTGAAATGTGGGAGACCTGGGTTTGGTCCCTGGGTTGGGAAGATCCCCTGGAGGAGGGCATGGCAACCTACACCAGTATTCTTGCCTGGAGAAGCCTCATGGACAGAGGAGCCTGGCGGGCTACAGTCCATGGAGTAGCATAGAATTGGACATGGCTGAGCAACTAAGCACAGCACATATATGTTAATTCCAAACTCCTAACTTATCCTTCCCTGGGGATTTTAATTTACAAAAATTTCCCTTCAAATATGGCCATACGGATAATAAAAATTCTGAAAACCTATGATATAAATGGTAAATTCCTTCAAGCAGAGGTCAATTTGTACTGCTTCAAGTTAGTATATTGGGACTTTAGTCATAAAATGTCCAGATAATTTTATGGTCATGGATTTGAGATCAAACAGGAAAGTTTTAGAAATTAGAGGAACTAGATCTTCAGATTGTTGGTGAATGTTACAGTTTTTCTTTATTTCTCAGTTATCCCTTTACTCAACTTCTGCATTTCCATATGTAGCTTTCCTAGTCTTCCAGCAACAAGGCGTCCTTTTTACCCTTTTAAAGAAACTGAGAACAATTGACTTTGGGGGCTATAGCTTCAGTGTTAAAGGGAAATGAGATTGGTTTCCTTTTGCCTTGGTAAAGCCCAAATCTCAGATTCAATATACAGAGTTATCAATATAATCATACTAAAATTCTGGTTGTTTTTTTAAATAACCCTCTGATTATCCAAATAAAACCAGAAAATTAAAAAAAAATCTCAGATGTAATGTTTTCAGGGAAGAAGTTCAGAACAGAGACATTTTCACTTGGGTATAATTAACATGATACTTGCTCCTTGGAAGAAAAGCTATGACAACCTAGACAACATATTAAAAAGCAAAGAGGGGGCAGTCCTAAGATGGCAGAGGAATAGGACGGGGAGACCACTTTCTCCCTCACAAATTCATCAAAAGAACATTTCAACGCTGAGTGAATTCCACAAAACAACCTCTGAATGCTGGCAGAGGACATCAGGCACGCAGAAAAGCAGATCATTGTCTTCAAAAACAGGTAGGAAAAAATATAAAAGATGAAAAAAGGGACAAAGGAGGTAGGGAGGGAGCTCCATCCCGGGAAGGGAATCCCGTCCTGGGAAGGGAATCTTAAGAAGAGAGGTTTCCAAACACCAGGAAACACTCTTGCTGCCAAGTCTGTGGTGAGCCTTGGAAGCACAGAGGGCAACATAACAGGAAGGGAAAATAAATAAATAATTAAAACCAACAGATTACAAGCCCAACAGTAACTCCCCCAGTGGAAAAGCAGCGCAGACACCTGCATCCACCACTAGCAAGTGGGGGCTGGGCAGGGAGGCCCGGGAGGCACGGGCTGCAGTGCTTTTTAAGAATCAGGCAGGAACGCCCTGCGCATAACCAGAACGAACTAACTTGGGCTAGCAAACCAGACTGTGGCATAGCTGCCACGTGAAAAGCTCAAACATAAGACCCCGCCAGGACCATGCACAGAACAAAGGACAGAACAGAAATAGCCAGCTGCAGACCATCCCCCTCCGGTGACAGGCAGCCAGAGCCATAAGGGCTGGAAGGGGGCAATCGCAGCCCAAGAGAGACATTACCTACCAAAATGCAAGCAGGCTTCTTTGCTAACTAACACTTCTGGGGGTTCTGAACAGTCATCATCCGCCTAAGAAGGGATGCCAGCGGTACTCCCAGAAAACTGAGCAGCAGAGACGGGAAAGGCAATAAGTCACAGCAACTGTGCTCGCCAAACACCTGAGCTACTCGGACCTGGGAAGGGCACAAAACGCAGTCCCAACTGAATCTGCACCTCTGAGGGCTACCTGAGCACCGAGCCTGAGCGGCTTAGACCAGGGAGGTGCATGCAGCCTAGGGCTGGCCTCAGATGATTCCCGGCAGAGCAACGTAGAGCTTGAGTGATGTGCGCTGCAAACAGGGGCAGGCCCAGCGGGGCTGAGACACTGTGAGCACACGCCAGTGTTATTTGTTTGCAGCATCCCTCCCTCCCCACAGCACGACTAAACAAGTGAGCCTTAAAAAAAAAAAAAAGTGTCCACACCACCCCCTCGTGTCAGGGCGGAATTCAGACACTGAAAAGACCAGCAAACAGAAGTTAAACAGAGGGAACTGCCTTGGAAGTGACCCCTCACTGCCCACAGCACCAGAGAAAGGGCCAGATATATCTTTACTATTTTTACGATCATTTTTTTTGTTGTTGTTGATGTTGTGTGGTTGTTTTTTCTTCTTTTCTTTTTCTTCTGCTTTTTTTTTTAACTTTTAAAAAATTTTAAGTCCTCTATTTCTCCTTTAATTTTTATTTTTATAACCTACTATTATTTTTCAAAAAAAAAAAAAGATCCTATTTTTAAAGCAAATGCTGTATATAGTCTTTTTGTGGTTGTTGTGGTTGTTTTTAAATAATTCTTGTGGCTTTGTCTTTTTTTCTTCTTCTTTTCTTTAATATTGTATTTTTGAAAATCCAACCTCTATTCTAGATTTTTAATCTTTGCTTTTTGGTATTTGTTGTCAATTTTGTACATTTAAAAACCCAATCTTCAGTACCCAATTTTACCTGAGAGTGAGATTACTGGCTTGACCACTCTCTCCTCCTCTGGGCTCTCCTTTTTCTCCACCAGGTGGCCTCTGTCTCTTCTCTCCCCCTTCTCTTCTCTACCCAACTCTGTGAATCTCTGTGTGTTCCAGACGGTGGAGAACACTTTGGGAACTGGTTACTGGCTGGATCTGTCTCTCTCCTTTTCATTTCCCTCTTTTATCCTCCTGGCCACCTCTGTCTACTTCCTCCCTCTCCTCTTCCCTGTATAACTCCATGAACACCTCTGAGTGGTCCAGACTGTGGAGTGCAGATAAGGAAGTGATTACTGGCTAGCTTGCTCTCTCCTCTTTTGATCCCACCTCATCTCATTCCAGTCACCTCTAACTACCCCATCCCTCTTCTCTTCTCCATGTAACTCACTGAACCTCTCTGGGTGTCCCTCAATGTGGAGAAACTTTTCATCTTTAACCTAGATGTTTTGTCATCGGTGCTGTATAGATGAAAAAGTATTGAGGCTACTGTAAAAATAAAACTGAAAACCAGAAGCAGGAGGCTTAAGTCCAAATCTTGAGAACATCAGAGAACTCCTGAATTCAGGGAACATTAATCAATAGGAGCTCATCAAACGCTTCCATGCCTACACTGAAACCAATCACCACCCAAGGGCCAACAAGTTCCAGAGCAAGACATACCATGCAAATTCTCCAGCAACACAGGAACACACCCCTGAGCTTCAATAAACAGGCAGCTCAAAGTTACTCCAAAACCACTGACATATCATAACCCATTATTGGTCACTTCATTGTACTCCAGAGAGAAGAAATCCAGCTCCACCCACCAGAACTCCAACACAAGACTCCCTAACCAAGAAATCTTGACAAGCCACTGATACAACCCCACCCACAGTGAAGAAACTCCATAACAAAGAGAACTCCACAAATTCCCAGGATATAGAAAGGCCACCCCAAACGCAGCAATATAACCAAGATGAAGAGACAGAGGAATACCCAGCAGGTAAAGGAACGGGAGAAATGCCCACCAAACCAAACAAAAGAGGAAGAGATAGGGAATCTACCTGAGAAAGAATTGCTAATATTGATAGTGAAAATGATCCAAAATCTTGAAATCAAAATGGAATCACAGATAAATAGCCTGGAGACAAGGATTGAGAAGATGCAAGAAAGCTTTAACAAGGACTTAGAAGAAATAAAAAAGAGTCAATATATAATGAATAATGCAATAAATGAGATCAGAAACACTCTGGAGGCAACAAATAATAGAATAACGGAGTCAGAAGATAGGATTAGTGAAACAGAAGATAGAATAGTAGAAATAAATGAATCTGCGAGGAAAAAAGAAAAACGAATTAAAAGAAATGAGGACAATCTCAGAGACCTCCAGGACAATATGAAACACTCCAACATTTGAATTATAGGAGTCCCAGAAGAAGAAGACCTAAAGAAAGACCATGAGAAAATCTTTGAGGAGATAATAGTTGAAAACTTCCCTAAAATGGGGAAGGAAATAATCACCAAAGTCTAAGAAACCCAGAGAGTTCCAAACAGGATAAACCCAAGGATATTCTCTAGACAGGAAACACAACAAGGGTGTATAAACCAGAACCCAAAACAATAAAGTAAATGGCAATGGGATCATACTTATCAATAATTACCTTAAATGTAAATGAGCTGAATGCCCCAACCAAAAGGCAAAAACAAGATCCCTATATATGCTGCCTACAAGAGACCCACCTCAAAACAACGGACACATACAGACTGAAAGTGAAGGGCTGGAAAAAGATATTCCACGCAAACAGAGACCAAAAGAAAGCAGGAGTAGCAATACTCATATCCGATAAAATAGACTTTAAAACAAAGGCTGTGAAAAGAGACAAAGAAGGCCACTACATGATGATCAAAGGATCAATCCAAGAAGAACATATAACAATTATAAATATATATACACCCAACACAGGAGCACCACAATATGTAAGACAAATGCTAACAAGTATGAAAGGGGAAATTAACAATAACACAATAATAGTGGGAGACTTTAATACCCCACTCACACCTATGGACAGATCAACTAAACAGAAAGTTAACAAAGAAATACAAACTTTAAATGATACAATAGACCAGTTAGACCTAATTGATATCTATAGGACATTTCACCCCAAAACAATGAATTTCACCTTTTTCTCAAGTGCTCACAGAACCTTCTCCAGGATAGATCACATCCTGGGCCATAAATCTAACCTTGATAAATTCAAGAAAATTGAAATCATTCCAAGCATCTTTTCTGCCCACAGTGCATTAAGATTAGATTTCAATTACAGGAGAAAAACTATTAAAAATTCCAAAATATGGAGGCTGAACAACATGCTTCTGAATAATCAACAAATCACAGAAGAAATCAAAAAAGAAATCAAAATATGCATAGAAACGAATGAAAATGAAAACACAACAACCCAAAACCTGTGGGACACTATAAAAGCAGTGCTAAAAGGAAAGTTCATAGCAATACAGGCATACCTCAAGAAACAAGAAAAAAGTCAAATAAATAACCTAACTCTACACCTAAAGCAACTAGAAAAGGAAGAAATGGAGAACCCCAGGGTTAGTAGAAGGAAAGATTTCTTAAAAATTAGGGCAGAAATAAATGCAAAAGAAACAAAAGAGACCATAGCAAAAATCAACAAAGACAAAAGCTGATTCTTAGAAAGGATAAATAAAATTGATAAACCATTAGCCAGACTCATCAAGAAACAAAGAGAGAAAAATCAAATCAATAAAATTAGAATTGAAAATGGAGAGATCACAACAGACAACACAGAAATACAAAGGATCATAAGAGACTACTATCAGCAATTATATGCCAATAAAATGGACAAAGTAGAAGAAATGGGCAAATTCTTAGAAAAGTACAACTTTCCAAAACTGAACCAGGAAGAAATAGAAAATCTTAACAGACCCATCACAACCATGGGAATTGAAACTGTAATCAGAAATCTTCCAGCAAACAAAAGCCCAGGTCCAGACGGCTTCACAGCTGAATTCTACCAAAAATTTAGAGAAGAGCTAACACCTATCCTACTCAAACTCTTCCAGAAAATTGCAGAGGAAGGTAAACTTCCAAACTCATTCGATGAGGCCACCATCACCCTAAGACCAAAACCTGACAAAGATGCCACAACAAAAGAAAACTACAGGCCAATGTCATTGATGAACATAGATGCAAAAATCCTCAACAAAATTCTAGCAATCAGAATCCAACAAGACATTAAAAAGATCATACACCATGACCAAGTGGGCTTCATCCCAGGGATGCAGCAGGAACATACCGCAACATAATAAAAGCTATATATGACAGACCCACAGCAAACATTATCTTCAATGGTGAAAAATTGAAAGCATTTCCCCTAAAGTCAGGAACAAGACAAGGGTGCCCATTTTCACTGCTACTATTCAACATAGTTCTGGAAGTTTTGGCCACAGCAATCAGAGCAGAAAAAGAAATGAAAGGAATCCAAATTGGAAAAGAAGAAATAAAACACTCACTGTTTACAGATGACATGATCCTCTACATAGAAAACCCTAAAGACTCCACCAGAAAATTACTAGAGCTAATCAATGAATATAGTAAAGTTGCAGGATATAAAATCAACACTCAGAAATCCCTTGCATTCCTATACACTAATAATGAGAAAGTAGAAAAAGAAATTAAGGAAACAATTCCATTCACCATTGCAACAAAAAGAATAAAATACTTAGGAATATACCTACCTAAAGAAACTAAAGACCTATATATAGAAAACTATAAAACACTGATGAAAGAAATCAAAGAGGACACTAACAGATGGAGAAATATATCATGTTCATGGATCGGAAGAATCAATATAGTGAAAATGAGTGTACTACCCAAAGCAATCTACAGATTCAATGCAATCGCTATCACCCTACCAGCGGTATTTTTCACAGAACTAGAACAAATAATTTCAAGATTTGTACAGAAATACAAAAAACCTCAAATAGCCAAAGCAATCTTGAGAAAGAAGAATGGAACTGGAGGACAGTGTGGTACTGGCACAAAGACAGAAATATAGATCAATGGAAGAAAATCGAAAGCCCAAAGATTAATCCACACACCTATGGACACCTTATCTTTGACAAAGGAGGCAAGAATATACAATGGAGTAAAGACAATCTCTTTAACAAGTGGTGCTGGCAAAATTGGTCAACCACTTGTAAAAGAATGAAACTAGATCACTTTCTAACACCACACACAAAAATAAACTCAAAATGGGTTAAATATCTAAACGTAAGACCAGAAACTATAAAACTCCTAGAGGAGAACATAGGCAAAACACTTTCCGACATAAAGCACAGCAGGATCCTCCATGATCCACCTCCCAGAATATTGGAAATAAAAGCAAAAATAAACAAATGGGATCTAATTAAAATTAAAAGCTTCTGCACAACAAAGGAAACTATAAGCAAGGTGAAAAGACAGCCTTCTGAATGGGAGAAAATAATAGCAAATGAAGCAACTGACAAACAACTAATCTCAAAAATATACAAGCAACTCAGGCAGCTCAATTCCAGAAAAATAAACGGCCCAATCAAAAAATGGGCCAAAGAACTAAATAGACATTTCTCCAAAGAAGACATACGGATGGCTAACAAACACATGAAAAGATGCTCAACATCACTCATTATCAGTGAAATGCAAATCAAGACCACAATGAGGTACCATTTCACACCAGTCAGAATGGCTGCGATCCAAAAGTCTACAAGCAATAAATGCTGGAGAGGGTGTGGAGAAAAGGGAACACTGTTGATGGGAATGCAAACTAGTACAGCCACTATGGAGAACAGTGTGGAGATTCCTTAAAAAATTGCAAATAGAACTGCCTTATGATCCAGCAATCCCACTGCTGGGCATACACACCAAGGAAACCAGAACTGAAAGAGACACATGTACTCCAATGTTCATTGCAGTACTGTTTATAATAGCCAGGACATGGAAATAACCTAGATGTCCATCAGCAGACGAATGGGTAGGAAAGCTGTGGTACATATACACAATAGAGTATTACTCAGCCATCAAAAAGAATACATTTGAATCAGTTCTAATGAGGTGGATGAAACTGGAGCCAATTATACAGCATGAAGTAAGCCAGAAAGAAAAACACCAATATAGTATATTAACACATATATATATGGAATTTAGAAAGATGGTAATGATGACCCTGTATGGGAGACAGCAAAAGAGACACAGATGTGTAGAACGGACTTTTGGACTCTGAGGGAGAGGGTGGGAGATTTGGGAGAATGGCATTGAAACATGTATACTATCATGTAAGAAATTAATCGCCAGTCTATGTCCAATGCAGGAGACAGGATGCTTGGGGCTGGTGCACAGGGATGATCCAGAGAGATGATATAGGGTGGGAGGTGGGAGGGGGGTTCATGATTGGGAACTCATGTACATTAGTGGTGGATTCATGTCAATGTATGGCAAAACCAGTACAGTATTATAAAGTAAAATAGAGTTAAAAAAAATTTAAAAAAAAAAAAAAGCAAAGACATTCCTTTACCAACAAAGGTCCATCTAGTCAAAGCTATGGCTTTTCCAGTAGTCATGTATGGACGTGAGAGTTGTACTATAAAGAAAGCTGAGTGCTGAAGAATTGATGCTTTTGCACCATGTTGTTGGAGAAGACTCTTGAGAGTCCCTTGGACTGCAAGGAGATCCAACCAGTCCATCCTAAAGGAAATCAGTCCTGAATATCCATTGGAAGGACTGATGCTGAAGCTGAAACTTCAACAGTTTGGCCACCTGATGCAAAGAGCTGACTCATTGGAAAAGACCCTGATGCTGGGAAAGGTTGAGGGCAGGAGGAGAAGGGGATGCACAACAGAGGATGAGATGGCTGGATGGCATCACTGACTCAATGGACATGAGTTTGAGTAAACTCCAGAAGCTGGTGATGCACAAGGAGGCCTGGAGTGCTGCAGTTAATGGGGTTCGAAGAGTCAGACACGACTGAGCAACTGAACTGAAATGATAATTAACATTACTGTGTAGACTAAGTAAATGGCAAAAATGATTAATTTATTTTCATTGACTGTATTTCAAGTCTTCTAAGATGGTTACTGAGTGAGAATTGTGAAATTTGCTTATGTTGAAAAAGAATGGACATAATCTACTTTTTATTATTCCAAGCTGGATATGATAGCATATCTGGAAATAAACAATAGGACAGTGACCAGATGCTGGCAGCAAAATAGCATTTCAAGTATGTAAATATTAAACCACAGATTAGAAAATGATCTTGAATCTAGGTTTATTATCTTCTTATAAAAATTATGTAAAGGAATAAATTAGCATCTTATTTAAGTGGAAGCCAAATAGTTTCTGTAATACCTACCAAGACACAAGATCACAAAGAGAGGCATTTTCACTTAAGGACTTACTAGTTTTGTTCTGTGGAAAGCAATCTTGGGTTGCCTTTCATCACAGTTCAATTGGAGATATTCTTTAAACTAAAGTGAGTAACTCATTGCACTCATCTCACACGCTAGCAAAGCAATGCTCAAAATTCTCCAAGCTAGGCTTCAACAGTACCTGAATTGTGAAATTCCAGATGTTCAAGCTGGATTTAGAAAAGGCGGAGGAACCAGAGATCAAATTGCCAACATCTGTTGTATCACTGAGAAAGCAAGAGAGTTCCAGAAAAACATCTATTTCTGCTTTATTGACTACACCAAAGCCTTTTACTGTGTGGATTACAACAAACTGTGGAAAATTCTTAAACAGATGGGAATACCAGACCACCTGACCTGCCTTCTGAGAAATCTGTATGCAGGTTAAGAAGCAACAGTTAGAAGAGGACATAGAACAGTAGACTGGTTCCAAATCGGGAAAAGAGTACATCAAGGCTGTATATTGTTTCCCTGGTTATTTAATGTATATACAGAGTACATCATGTGACATGCCAGACTGGATGAAGCACAAGCTGGAGTCAAGATTGCTGGGAGAAATATCAGTAACCTCAGATATGCAGATGCTGCTGCTGCTGCTGTTGCTTCAGTCCTGTCTGACTCTGTGCAACCCCATAGACGGCAGCCCACCAGGCTCCCCCATCCCTGGGATTCTCCAGGCAAGAACACTGGAGTGGGTTGCCATTTCCTTCTCCAATGCATGAAAGTGAAAAGTGAAAGTGAAGTCGATCAGTCATGTCCGATTCTTAGCGACTCCATGGACTGCAGCCCACCAGGCTCCTCTGTCCATGGGATTTTCCAGGTAAGAGTACTGGAGCGGGGTGCCATTGCCTTCTCTGCAGATATGCAGATGACACCACTCTTATGGCAAAAAGCAAAGAAGAAATAAAGAGCCTCTTGATGAAAGTGAAAGAGGAGAGTGAAAATGTTGGCTTAAAACTCAACATTAAGAAAACTAAGATCATGGCATCTGGTCCCATCACTTCATGGGAAATAAATGGGGAAACAACGGAAACAGTGAGAGACTTTATTTTCTTGGGCTCCAAAATCACTGCAGATGGTGACTGCCACCATGAAATTAAAAGATGCTGACTCCTTTGAAGAAAAGCTATGACCAACCTAGACAGCATGTTAAAAAGCAGAGACATAACTTTGCCAACAAAGGTCCATCTAGTCAAAGCTTTGGTTTTTCCAGTAGTCATGTATGGATGTGAGAGTTAGACTGTGAAGAAAGCTGAGCACCGAAGAGTTGATGCTTTTGCATTGTGTTGTTGGAGAAGAGTCTTGAGAGTCCCTGGAACTGCAAGGAGATCAAACCAGTTAATCCTACAGGAAATCAGTCCAGAATGTTCATTGGAAGGACTGATGCTGCAGTTGAAGCTCCAATACGTTGGCTACCTGATGGGAAGAACTGACTCATTGGAAAAGACCCTGATGCTGGGAAAGTTTGAAGGCAAGAGGAGAAGGGGACGACAGAGGATGAGATGGTTGAATGGCATCACTGACTTGATGGACATGAGTTTGAGCAAGGTTCAGGAGTTGGTTATGGACAGGGAGGCCTGGTGTGCTGCAGTCCATGGGATCACAAAGAGTTGGACAGGATTCAGCGACTGAACTGAACTGAAAGTGAGTAAAGGAAGTATGCAGGACAGTCTAAGGGCCACTGAGAAGCATTTACAAGGTAGCATTTTATTAGGTCCTCTATGAAAATAATGAAATGTTCTCACCAAAATAGAAACGTTTGGGCTCTGACCCAAACTGGGTCCTTCATTATCTAACTCTTTATGAAGAGGGTAATATATGCTCCTCAGGGTGCTTCGGTTCCTCCACAAACCACACAAAAGCGAAACTGTCAAATGATAGAGCAGCAGAGAAATCAGGGTGTAGGAAAACCCGAACACCATCATTAAACCCCAAAATGCTATATATTTAAGTGAATATACCATGTACTTATTAAGTGAATATTATGTTTTTCTTCCAGCTCTTAAAGAGCTGAGACAAGGAGGGCTTACTATAGCAATAGTTAGACATGGAACTTGGGACGTGTATGGGCAATTACTTTTTCTGATGATTTTCTATATATAAATATAAGCAAGATTTCTCATGAGCAAAATACACCAGGAACACACCATCTCCTATGGGAGAAAAGAATATTGCATCTGTACTATAAATTGAAGAAGTAATAGGAAATTACTTTGCTATTTCCTCAACTCACTTACAAGGAACACATGATCCCTTTTTAGTTGGTACCACAACCAAAAGAGATGATCATTCTAAGTGAGGTCAGTCAGAGAAAAACAGATATCATATAATATCACTTGTATGTGGAGTCTAAAAGAATGATACAAATGAACTTATTTATAAAACAGAAACAGACTCACAGAGATGGAAAACTATGATTACCAAAGGGGAATGGGGTGGGAGGGATAAACTAGGCATTTGGAATTAACAGACACACACTGCTGCTGCTGCTGCTAAGTCGCTTCAGTCGTGTCCGATTCTGTAAGACCCCATAGATGGCAGCCCACCAGGCTCCGCTGTCCATGGGATTTTCCAGGCAAGAGTACTGGAGTGGGTTGCCATTGCCTTCTCCTAATAGACACACACTACTATATATAAAATAGATAAGCACACGGAGCTCTGCTCAGTATTATGCACCAGCCTGGATGAGAGGGTGTGTGGGACACAATGGATTCACCTTTGTTGTTCACCTGAAACTACCATAACATTGTTAATCGGCTATTCTGATTAACAATACAAACTAAAGAGTTTAAAGTTAAAAAACCCCAAGAACCTACTGTATAGCACAGGGAACTATACTCAATATTTTGTAATAACCTATAAAAGAGAAGTATCTGAAAAAGAGTATATACATATATACACACACATATATGTATACACACATATTTGTATATATAAAACTGAATCACTTAGGTGTACAACTGAAACACAGCACTGTAAATTAACTATGCTTTGATAAAATTTTTGAAATATTAAATTAAAAAAACCTGAAAAAAGAGGAAAATAAAGCTGTAATTTGTATTTCTTTTGTGGTTGGTTGAGCACTACGATTTAAACGTGCTTCAGTGTTTATGGGTGAAATTTCTCTGAATTATTGCTTGGATAATGATAGAGTAGAAAAGCC
Organism: Oryx dammah; assembly: GCF_014754425.2. NCBI lineage: Eukaryota > Metazoa > Chordata > Mammalia > Artiodactyla > Bovidae > Oryx > Oryx dammah. The sequence continues at coordinate 3,082,212 of NW_024070203.1, read as the reverse complement.
TTAAGATTATCCAGGGCAAAACCCCTCTCTCCTCTTCTTCCTCATATAATTTTTTTACCAGATGAACCCACAAGGCTTAAAGGAATTAAAGGTGCTCAAGACTGCAGAGGTTGTCAGAAGCAGAGCTGAGAGTGGAAGCAGGGTTTCCTCATTCTGAGGCCCCTGTTTTTGCCCCTCTGCTTCCTCCAGGTTCTGTGTGAACCACACTTGTTCATTTCCAGCCCCTCCAGGCAGGTGTAAAGCCATTTCCAGAGAAGTTGTGTTTCCTTGTCTCTGGTGTATGACGCCAGTAGTCATGTGGGATCATCGTGGGAATTCACTGTGCAGACTTCCAGGGCTTTGCTCCTTTCTCCACCCTACTCCATGCTTCTCAAACTCTCTGGTTATTGTTATTTAAAAAAAAAATTTTAGGTTGATTAATGTTTATTTTATTTTATTTATTTATTTATTTTACTTTACAATACTGTATTGGTTTTGCCATACATCAACATGAATCCGCCACTGGTGTACATAAGTTCCCACTCCTGAACCCCCTTCCTACTTCTCTCCCTATACCATCCTTCTGGGTTATCCCACTGCACCAGCCCCAAGCATCCTGTATCCTGCATCGAACCTAGACTGAAGATTCGTTTCTTATATGATATTATACATGTTTCAATGCCATTCTCCCAAATTATCCCACCCTCTCCTTCTCCCACAGAGCCAAAAAGTCTGTTCTGTACATTTGCGTTTCTTTTGCTATCTCGCAAACAGGGTTATCATTACCATCTTTCTAAATTCCATATATATGCGTTAGTATACTGTATTGGTGTTTTTCTTTCTGGCTTACTCCATGCTGTATAATTGGCTCCAGTTTCATCCACCTCATTAGAACTGATTCAAATGTATTCTTTTTGATGGCTGAGTAATATTCCATTGTGTATATGTACCACAGCTTTCTTATCCATTCATCTGCTGATGGACATCTAGGTTGCTTCCATGTATTGTGTTAGCTTCAAATGTACTGCAAAGTGTTCAGTTTTACATATTTATCCTCTTTTTCAGATTCTTTTCCCTTATAGGTTATTGCAAGATATTGAGTATAGTTCCCTGTTCTATATAGCAGGTCCTCACTGTTTATCAATTTTGTAATCATCATGTGTATATGTTAATCCCAAACTCTAATTTTTCTCTCCCTTCATTTCCCTTTTGGTAACCATACCTTTGTTTTCTATGTCAGTGAGTCTATTTCTGTCTTGTAAAGTAGTTACTATTTTAAAATTGCCAATGTTATTGCCACATTGGTGACTTCTCTGACATTTGAACTCATTTAGGCCCTCTTTATTGTGGCAATGAACTTGTCTTATGCACTTGGCTACATAGCAATGCCAACTTGCTGGAAAAGTCTCTGAATACTTATCTTCAACTTCTGTCCTTAATAAGTGCAGACCAGCCCTGATGCATGGACCACACTCTGAGTACTCAGGTCTAAGAGAAGTGTCTATGAATGAGATATCCTGAAATAATGCAAGCAGAGCTCAAGAATTCTCTACTTCTCCAAGTTTCTCCCCACCCCACTCCCACCCCCACCCATACTCAGACGGCATTAATTTCTCCTTGAAAATGCAAGAGCCAGCAGGCAGGGTCCTGCTTTCTCTTCACGCTGCCAATTTCATGTCTAGATAGACTAACTTCTGGTTAAATACCCTCCCTCTGGTTAAAGAAGAAAATGTGCCTCCTTAAATCCAGTTTTGTAGGCTGGTTGTCCCCTTGTTTCTTCATTTATAAAGGACTTAAATCAGCACCCAGTGTGCGGTGAGTACTCAGTAGATGGTACCTGTTATAATAATAGAGACTAATACTCTCACCATTCCTCAGGGACCCGAGGCCATCAACAGTAGCCCTTTCCCCATGACTGCAATCTCATACGTCTTGTATCTGGTTTTCATGCTGCCCTACCCCCATCCTTTAGTTGGTACTCTTTTAGAAATATTTAGGCTTCTTCTGCTTTCCTACCTCCCATTCATTCTTTTTTTTTTTTTTTCTCACATTCTTTAAAAAAATTCTGTGTGACGAAAGAGGTGCACTGTGCTTGTTTATGCTGAAAGTAGGTTTGAAGGCAAGGAAGACTTTCTGGAGGAGGTGACATCTAAATTGAGGATGAGTGGAAGTTAGCCAGGCTGAGGATAAAGAAGAATGTTCCAGACTGATGAAACAATGTGGAGTCTTCAAAGGCAGTTCTGCATGGGTGAGATGTGGAGTAGAGGAATGGAGGAGCCAAGGATTCTAAGAGATGGGACTGGACAGGCAAGAAGGGCCCTGAACAACAAAAACTGGACTTGAACCCAGGGACACTGAGCAGACAGACACTGGGAGTACTGACACAGAGGTACATTGTATAAGTAAGATCATTTTGCTTCAAGAAGGAGCATCATGGAAAGTTTTAGGGCTAGTGAATGATTAGATTTCCCTTTTAGAAAAATCCCTGGATTAGCAGGAGCACAGGAGGGTATAAAATTGTGGAATTAGGAAGAAATTACTATCTTGAGGGAGTGTGAAGGTGACGTGTAAGTGTTAAGGAGTTATTTGGTATTGCAGTTCTAGATGACCCCTGTTTCAGAAGGGGAGATTAAAGGTCCAGAATTGAGGGGCCAGAGGGAGCCTGGGTCAAGGTGGGAGAGTGGAAATCCAGTAGTACCTCCACATTCTGAGAGCAGGGATTTTCCAGTGCTAGCTCAGCTGGTAAAGAATCCTCCTCAATGCAGGAGACCTGGTTTGATTCCTGGGTCAGGAAGATCCCCTGGAGAAGGGATAGGCTACCAACCCCAGTATTCATAGGCTTCCCTGGTGGCTCAGCTGGTAAAGAATCCACCTGCAATATGGGAGACCTGAGTTCTGTCTCTGGGTTGGGAAGATCCTCTGGAGGAGGGCTAGGATGGCAACACACTCCAGGATTCTTGCCTGGAGAAACCCAAGGAGAGAGGAAGCTGGCAGGCTACAGTCCACGGGGTTGCAAAGAGTTGGACATGACTGAGCAACTAAGCACACAGCATACATGCTGGCCACTGAAAGTGGATGGTGGTGTCAAGTGTCTGGGCACCTGCCAGGGTCCCCTGGCTCTGTGGCTTAGTGTGGTACAGGAGGAGCCAGAGAAGACCCTGGAGGTTGACTCAGACTCCAGGGGGTCTAAGTCCAGGGGGAAACCAGATGTCCACAGGGTGGGGCCTCAGATGGCTCCTCTGGGATGAGGATGGGGGGTGACGTCAGGGCAATCCACAGAGGCTTCATTCAGCTTCACTCCAAAGGTTCCTGGGGCCATGACTTCCTGTGCAGTCAAAGAGATGTGAGGAGCGCTAACCTTTTCAGAAGACTAGACACCCAGTTTCTTGTCACCGAAGATGAGTATCAAAGCTACAAATTCCTATTGGAAATGAAGGCACTCTGGAGCAAGGGAGAAAAGTAGCATCTGTGGAGGAGCAGAGAGAGTGAGGCTGAGGAATGAACTGGAGGCAGTAGAAATAGGCTGTTAAAAGGTGACAGGCAATTTTGAGAAATTCAGATAAAGCTGAAATGCTGAACTGGGAGGAAAAGGAATATGGAGGGAATAAGGGGATTTTAAAGTACACCATGCCGAGACTGGATGCTGGGCTGTGGAGGGAAGGCACAGGTCCAGCTCCATGTGCTCAAGAAAACCAGCATCTTCAGGGAGGTTTAGGCATCTGGCATGATGACCTCTCAGGCATTAGCAGGAGCTTCAGCTGAGTCTCCTCCCCAGCGACCCAGTGGCTAGAATGAGATGAAACCTGTTTGGAGGCAGAGGATGTTGTTGCTTATGTCCAATAAATGGGGCTGGATTTTGGAAACACTGATTTGTTCTCTATGGAAATCAGCTTTACTTGGAGTCTTTGACCTGGAACTGCCTTGAACCATTCTAGAGATGTTTCTTGGACTCACATTTGACCGTGCGGTGTGGGCTTGATTGTCCATAGTAGCACAACCCAGAGGATGAGAAAGGGGTCACAGTCCACTCTATCATAAGAACAGAGGTGTGGTTGACAACAAGGAAGAGGAAATGAGGCTTATCTCAATAGAGCCCTCTGAGGCCACGAGTTGCTTTTCATTGCTTTTTATATCCCTGACCTTTCTATGGGAACATCTTCACTGGGGCTGATGAATGTCTTAGCATTTTATCTAGTGCAGGTCTGCTGATGACAGATTTTCTGGTCTTCTTTGTCTATATATTTTAATTTTATATTCATTTGTGAAAGCTATGCTTATGGTGTATAGAATTATGGGTTACCAGTCATTTCCTTTCAGCACTTAAATGCATTATTTCATTTGCTTCCAGCTTCTATTGCCAATTCTTACGTTAAGAACCAAACTGTCAGTGTAATTGTTTTATCTCTCTCTCTTTCTCTTTATTTTTTCTTAAGCTAAGCAGTCTTTTCTCTCTAGCTGCTCTTAGGAATTTTCCCTTTGTCTTTGGCAGTTTTCTCATGGTGTGTTGAACCTTTTTTTTTTTTTTTAATCCTTTTTGGAATTTGTTGGACTTCTTGAGTTTTTGGCTTGATGTTTTTAATCTGTTTTAGAACAATCTCTTAGCCATCACCTCCTCAAATACTGTTTTTAACATACTCTCTCTCTTCTCTACTAATGGGATTTGGTTTATACCTATGTTAGGATGTCTCACTGGATCTCTTATGTCTCTTCCTTCTCCTGTATTTTTCATCTTTTTTGAGTTTCCATAGTTGATGCTGAACAATTTCTTCTTACTTATTTACCAGTTACACAGATGTAGGAAGAATACTAATTCCTCCTACATCTGTGTCTGATCATCTGCTAAATACATTAATTGAATGCTTTGTTTTGGTTTTTTGTATTTTTCAGGCTAGAATTCTCAATTTGCTCTTTTTTGTATAGTTTTCAGAACTCCAAAAATTGGTCTTTTATCTCTTCCTTAAGGTAAAACTCTAGTTATTTTAAAGTCTATGTCTGATAACAAAAATATTTGGCTGGAGCATCATGGGTGGAATATTGTTCTTTTGCAGGGGTGGGTGGGGGGTGGGTAGGATGTAAATTACTTATACCCTTGTATACCTTGCTATTTAAAAAAATATTTACACATGCTATTCAAACAGAAAAGTCCATGTATAAGCATATAGCATGATAAATTTCCACAAACCAAGCACATTTATGTAACTTTCACCTACAAAAAAATCATTACCAACACTCCAGAAGCCCTGTTTGAAACTTTCGAAAAGCTATCTCTTCCTTCTCTTCTACTTCACCCACCCAAGCAGAGGCATTACCCTGTCATATCATGGAATGTGTGAGTTTTTGCCTGATTTTTGGACTTTATATCAATTGTATTCAAGTTTTTCTATGTTTTGATTTTTTACTTAACATTATGTTTGTGAGCTTCATCCATACTATTTCATGTAGTAGTTGTGGCTTTTTCATTCCCACTGTTACTTAGTATTATATTGTGTTTATATCATAGTTAATTAAGCATTCTACTATTTACAGACTTCACTTTGAGGTTTTAACCAGCATTGTGGCTAAGAATATCCTTGGTGAACATATGTACTGCCTAGTTATTTTTGATGGAGTGCTAGGCATTGTATTAGCAAAACTGCAGAAGAATTTGACACCTAGGATGATGTTACCTTTTCCCAGAGAAAATTTAGATTTGCTTCTGCCTAGAACAATTTTAAGAGATTCTAGTTTTAAATAAACAAGCAACTTGGTATTTTAAAATTAGTTGAGCTCAAATATGTGTTTAACTACGAAAGTCACAAAACAGTAAAACAAATAAGACACTTGGGAGGTATTCAGACTTTGACAATGGAGCTTTGCGAGAGCTTTGTACACAGGGGATTACTCACCCTGTACCCCTCAGCATGGCACTCTCTAGTCTCTAGTCAAAGGCTCAGACACTTCCCTTACCCTCCTGCCCACATGCTATATTCAAATACATATCATCTCTTAGGAATATGTTATTCTTACTGGGTACCCTGTTTGAGTCCTGACTCAGTGCTACATATATTTAAAGCATGAAAGCACCCATTTATACATGTCTTATAGGTCCACGTGCAGAAAGTAGCCTGTGTGTTACATGTTCCTCTATTTCTCCTTCTCTGTGTTCTTACATTGTCTGTAGCATAGTGTTCAGCATAAATCCTATGCTGTCCAATTTTGCTCTGTGATTGTTTTAGGTGCACTAACTTTGTCTCCACAACTCGAAGGTGAGCTTCCTGGGTGAAACCCGGTGCTCACCACTTTGTGCTCCATGGTGCTGAGCACAGGCCTGGAGTGCAGTGGCACCTGGAAACTGTTTGTTGTTGCACACAATTAATACTGTACGAGAAATCAAAACCTTTAGGACTATTGACTCTGATTCATAAAAGAAGAACAAATTTAGTCAAGCAGAAATCACCTCCTCTGCCTTCCAAAAGGCACCAGTGAACATGTCTTGATCTCTTAGCAAAAGCAAGTATTATACCCAATTCTTGCTCCTAAAGAACTTGTAAATGGGGATGAGGACAGTTACTCATCAGAATAATGACTGTTGCAAAATCAGTAGCTTCCAACGTACTCATGATTGTAAAATATCTTACAGTTTCCAGCTTCTTTCATGTTCATTATGAAAATGACTATATCCGGGGTGATATCACCATATAAGCATTAGTGACAATATTGCATCTGAAAGATTGCTTAGTATGCTAGGTTTAGTGATGTTTTGCTTTTGAGGATAAATACCCTCTAAATTCATACTATTATTTAGGCAGGAACCAGCATGCTGTTATGTCATCGTGTTCCTGTTTAGTCACTCAGTCTGACTCTTTGCACCCCCATGGACTGTAGCCCGCCAGGCTCCTCTGTCCATGGGATCTCCCAAGCAAGAGTACTGGAGTGGGTTGCCATTTCCTGCTCCAGGGGACTGAACTCGTGTCTCCTGCTTGGCAGGTGGACTCTTTACTACTGAGCCACCTGGGCACCATTGGACAGCACTCAGCCTCAGCCCCTCAAGGAGACTGTGTGCCCTCCAGAGGAGGTTAACAACTTCTCATTTATCAAACTGTAAAGGGTGGGGCTCATAACATATAGCCAAACTAATAGAGCCTTAAACACATATGGGTTTATTTAATTATTATTTATTTATGATTATTATCATTTTTTGCTTCATGCAGCAAGTCCAGAGCAGGTGGTGGTTCTGAGACAAGTTATATCTGAGTCCACTTTGAAGTTCTCTTCATCTCCTACTTTGTGGTCCCTCAGTGGTTGCTGTGGCTCCTTTCAACACATCCCTAACCCAGGGAAGAAGAAACAGGGGAAGGAGGCTGGGGTGGTGCCTGCATCAGGGAATCAGAGAATTGCTCAGACACTCCTGGCAATCTGCTTTTATCACTTTGACTTGAACTGTGCCCAGGATGAGATTTTTAGTGGCTTGGTAGTAGAAAAGGTGAATTTGAACTTTGCAGCACCAATACTCAAGGAAGAAAAGGAGCTAAGGTTGAAATGAATTTGAGTGAGCCAGCCTATGTTACTTTTCACAGCAGGGCTGTTGCAGAACTTTAATTATCCCTCCAGTGCCAAGATCTACAGCAGATACCAAACTATTGCAGGCTCTTGGCCAGAAAGATTACACCTGGAGATGGTTATCTGGGGAGGGAGTTACATGCATTTTCCAGTTGACTATGAAATCTGAAAGTGAAAGTAAACAGCTGTGTTGGATAGCAAGTAAATTTCAGGATTGACTAACTTCCATAATTGATCCTGGATTTCTGTGAGTAGAGTCGCACATACAGTCATCCATTTAAATGATCTTTGAATCTGAGAGGGTGAGATGCTTGGCTTCACTTAGCTCCTTAATTAAGCATCCTGACCCAAAGCACAGTCACTTCTGAGTGAGTCAGACTGACCCTCAGCTGTGCATTTTCCTGTACCTTTGTAACAGAGCAGGATACTTTGGGGGCCCTCCCAGCCACACCACTCCCCTGTACTCCCTGCTCTAGCTCACCACTGAAATACCCAGATAAAAGTATCTGATGCATGTCATCCTGAGTTGTTTCACAGATGCTGAAACGCTCACCAAATGGAAGATGTTAACTACTTCGTGACTGTGAGAATGTAGTACCCAGATCTACTGGAGCCTGAGGATGATGAAGTTAACCCCTGTGACACCATCTTCTTACCTCACCATCAACCAACCAGAGAGCTGTGCACTAGCTGATCACACACTTTGCAATCACACTCATCCACTGGCCTTTAAAAATGCTTTCCAGAAACCCACTGGGAGTTTGGGATTTTGAGCACTAGCTGCCCTGGACTCCTTGCTTGGTCCCTGTAATGAACACTGCGCTTTCCTTCACCACAACCCGGGGTCAGTGAGTTGACTTTACCACGTTTATTGACTCAGGTCTGGTTTAGTGACAACTTGGGGGTATCACCCCTGGGCTTAATTCTTGGATGAAGAGGAAGATGTGGACTCTCAGACTTTGACATATCTGGAAATGGTTTTAAAAGGGAAGAGGAAAGCAGTTAAGTGGCTAGAGGAACTGGAGCAATTATAAATGCCAGGCAATGTCCTTATAGAACAATGAAGACAGTGTGGCAGGAAAGTGATAAATTTGATCAATTAAGAAAATTGGACTTGAATGGTCAGTGAGCACAGTGACAAGTGTGCAGTAGAGACATAAGAATTCCCCCCACCACTTACCGTGGCCTCCTGGAAACTCCTTCACTGTAAAACAGGTAGAGTCAATAGATCCTGCAAAGGACAGTTGCCAGCCAAATGCCCTTTGGACTGCAGCCTACCAGGCTCCTCCGTCCATGGGATTTTCCAGGCAAGAGTACTGGAGTGGGTTGCCATTGCCTTCTTACATTCTGAAGGATTCCTGAAATAGATGGGAGATGTGGGCCCTTCTCCGTACCTGGGGGAGGCAGCACGCCTGGCAGCAAGTATATTTTGCTGAAAAGACTCACCAGTTGCTTTGTAAGAGCACGGATGATTCCTGAGGGAGAGTCCTGAGAAGTGGAGAAAGGGGTTGAGGCAGAGCCTGGAGCCCGGGGGGTCCGTGAGCAGAGTCAGCGTGGCTCTCTGGGGAGCTGTGGGGGTGGGGTCTGGCTACACCTCCCCCTACTTTGTTCCTTGCTTGATCCTGGTTCTCTGGGCTCCTGTGGATTCTTCCCAAGCAGTGGGGTCAGTGGTGAAGCCCCCGGGCCATCAGAAAGATCTACTTCTCCTGGGTCCTGTGTTGCCTCTGCAGCAGACAGCTGACTCTGCAGGAAGGTTGCCAAATCCCTACTTCCTTTGTGCTCTTGAGAATTCATACACCCTTAAGTGTTTAAAAATCCATCCCTGTGGGATGTTCATTTTTACAAGCATTTAAAAGTGCTGCTTGGGACTTTGGAGTCACTCCTTTAAAAGGTTCCTTTGGGCTGTGCCTCAGTTGGGTGGGTTAACTGGTGGCAACATACAGTGATTCTTTAGAGTGCTTTGAACTATCAGAAAGCTTATCCTTGCTGCCTGTAAAGCAGTTGTTTCTTCAGGCCAAAACAAACAAACAAACAAACAAAAAAACAAAACAAAACAAAAAAACACACAAAAAACAGAAAACAAAAAACTGAGTTCTTAACAGTATAAAATGTGAAATTGTGTCTCCCTCCAGAGTAGCCCCAGCTGGTGAGAATAAATCCTGTTTATTTTTTATAAACCTGAATAAGAATGAATCTTTGTACTTTTTTGTTTTTGGTATTCAATACCTGTTTTCTGATTAATTCAATCTCAGATGTATGGGAGAAGGGAAATGCACCAGGCCCAGTGCTGGCCACTTTTATGTATGCTTTTCTCAACCCTCTCAGCAACTCTGAAAATTACACAGCATCATCTTCACTTTGTAGACGCTGACTGACATTCAGATTATCCAAAAACCAAAATTAGTTCAAGGTCACCCAGCTAAGAAATAGTGGCAAAGGGATGACACACAGGTCGGTCTAATTCTAAGACCCATGTCTTTTCATTCATTTTCTCGCAGAAGTTCAGTGAGTACTTAGCCTGGGCCAGAGAGTAGCCTGAATGACAGGTCAGCATTTCTTCCCTCAAAGAGCTCCCTGACTGGTGGGGCACACAGACCCAGCCACCGACACATCACACACAATCCAGTGTGGGCATGTGGGTCCAGTGGGGTGGTGGGAGCCTAGAGGAAATGGCTGTCAAGGGGGGTCTCATTAGTGAGTAAAGGCTATGCTGAGACAGGAACAGACTAGGGGTTGGCCAGGTGGCTTCCCTGGTGGCTCAGTGGTAAAGAATCCACTTGCAGTGCAGGAGACATAAGTTTGATCCCTTGGTTGGAAGATCCCCTGGAGAAGGAAATGATAATCCGCTCCGGTATTCTTTCCTGGGAAATCCCACGGACAGAGGAGGGTGGCCAGGCTCCATGGGGTTGCAAGAGTTGGACACAACTTAGTGACTAAACCACCGCCACGACGTGGGAAGGGAGAGGGGAGGATGGAACTACCTGTCATCTATTTACTTACCACTCATCTATCTGTTATGGACTTAATGTGTCTCCCCCTTCTCCCTTTCCCTCCCCCCATTCATAAATTGAAGCCCTAACCTCACAATGTGGCTGGATTTGCAGACAGGGCCTCTAAGACCATCATTAGGTCAAATGAGGTGATTTGTAGCTATATTTGTAGGGCCTCATGCTGCTGCTGCTGCTAAGTTGCTTCAGTCATGTCCGACTCTGAGGGACCCTATAGACAGCAGCCCACCAGGCTCCCCCATCCCTGGGATTCTCCAGGCAAGAATACTGGAGTGGGTTGCCATTTCCTTCGCCAATGCATGAAAGTGAAAAGTGAAAGTGAAGTCGCTCAGTCGTGTCTGATTCCTAGCGACCCCATGGACAGCAGCCTACCATGCTCGTCCATTCATGGGATTTTCCAGGCAAGAGTACTGGAGAGGGTTGCCCTTGCCTTCTCCAGTGGGGCCTCATAGATCATCTAAAAACAAAAAGATACAAATGAAGTTATCTACAAAACAGAAACACACCCACATACATAGAAGTCAAACTTACGGTTACCAAAGGTGAAATGGGAGGAGGGATAAATCAGGGGTTTGGGCTAAAATACACAAACTATTATATGTAATATAGATAAACATTAAGGACCTACTGTATAGCACATGGAACTATACTCAGTATTTTGTAATAACCTATAAGGGAAAAGAATCTAAAGAATATACATAGAACCATTTTGCTGTACACTTGAAACTGACATTGAAAATCAACTATTATTCAATAAAACTAAAATTAAAACATAAGTGGTTTCCTTTTACAGATGAGTGGGGTTCCCAGATAGCTAGTTGGTAAAGAATCCACCTGCAATGCAAGAGACCCTGGTTCAATTCCTAGGTTGGGAAGATCCCCTGGTGAAGGGATAGACTACCCAGTCAGTATTCTTGGGCTTCCCCTGTGGCTTAGCTGGCAAAGAATCCACCTGCCATGTGGGAGACCTGGGTTCGATCCCTGTGTTGGGAAGATTGCCTGGAGAAGGGAAAGGCTACCCACTCCAGTATTCTGGCCTGGAGAAGTCCATGGACAGTCCATGGGGTCACAAAGAGTCGGACACGACTGAGCGACTCTCACTCCACTTTAACAGATGAAGAGACTGAGGCCCGAGGTGCAAAACCATTGAAGTTGCTCAGAGTTACTGACTGACAGACAACTAGAACCCATGTCTTCCTAACTCTTAACTCGGTGCCTTCCAGAACACATGTGACAAACCTCGGAAGAGAGCTTGCAGGTCCCACAATCCAAGCCACGCCTGTCTCCCCTGTAGAACGCAGCTTTCTCTCTCTGCAAAGCAGTTAGGAAGAGAAAAGATTTGGTGGGGAAATGACATTCCTTATGCTGAAATGCTTATGCTGGAGGTACTTTTACAATATATATTTTTTATGACTTTTTACTTGCTTCTGAATTTAAAAACAGGGCATTTAAGTAAGGGATACTTGCGATTTTTACTTGTTTGCCTCCTATAAGTTTCTTTGCAAGGATATTTTTTTTCAGTGTAGGCAGCTGGTTTTTCTTCAAAAGATATTACCAATGTCTCTGACTTTTCTTAGTCTCATATGTTTTAACAGTAGGAACCGCTCTTAGAAAAATTTGATTATTCATTTGCATTGCATGTGAAGTGCCATTTTATGTCAAACAGTTCTTTCAAAGAGTCTGTTTATTGTATATCTTTTAGTCCATGCGTTATTTCCTAATTAGCAAGAGAAAAATAAAATGAATTACATTTGCCATAAAATCTGCTGAACTGACCACAAGCAACTCAATCTATAAACCTTTAATCAAAACCTCTTAACGATGCACAGGATTAGTTTAGGGGAAGGAAAAAAACATGATTGAACAATTGAAGGGAAAGGAAACTCACGTTCTAAGGATGCAATAGCTCCCCCCTCCCCCCCGCCCTCCCCCGTTCCCCTCCCCCCTCCCCCACACTGCCCACCTCTGCCGCCAACTTGTGGGTATTGTGTGCACACATTTCCCCTCCTCTGGCCAACTGCAGCATGCCTCGGAGTCACTTCCTCCTGACAATTAGCAGCTAACACATCATGCAAAGAGGTATCATCAGGCATTACTAATTTTATAGGGATAAGTTAAATAAATAGATATAAAGCAACTGAAAGCAAGTGAAAAAGATGGTAGTTTAATAGGGAGAGTGTGTGTGTGTGTTAGTCGCTCAATCATATTTGACTCTTTGAGACACTCCCCTACCTGCCTTGAAGTAATAACCAGGGAGATAAAGCTTGCGTTCCAGAGTGAGACACATTAAGGGGTGGGAGAAGAACTTCCCTGGACCGTGCAGGACCTTTGGTTACAGCTGAATGGATCTGTCAAAGCGGAGGGGGAGAGCACTCAGGGAGGGAAAGGGACGGTTGACAAGGAACAAGAGAGCCCACGAGCCCCTCCTGACTCCTTGCAGAGGGTGGTCCCCAGCCCGGGAGCCCACACTGCCTGCACTTGTTCACGGTCTCCCACACCCCCAAGTGAGCAGCAGCTGTCTTCCCTGCTGGTCTTCACCTCCTGGCTCTGCTCCTGACTGACCGCATGATCCTGGCTGAGTGACTCAGTGGACACTGTGTCCTCAGTCTCTCCTCACCTATAATAGGGGCACCTTAAGGGAATTCACCTCAGGGCCTTCGTGTGTGCAGGATCTCAGGCCCGACGTGCACACCAAAGCCTTAAGTGTCCGCAGATGGTTAATTGATTTTCTTTAGAAAGAAGCCTTCCATCTGCCTAGGCGTAAAACACCTCACTGTGCTCTCAGCGCTGGGGTGCTGGTGAGGGGTGGTGGGTGGGGCTCCAGATGGGAATCTAGACTCTACAGGGATTTCTGGACAGACTTTCAAAGAATCTCCCTTCCTGCTTCCTTTTGTTACTGAGTCCAACCTTGTACTGCTCGCCACACAGCAGGCCAATAAATCGAGAGACAGCTGTTGGGTCAAGGAATAGTGACTTTATTCAGAAAGGCAGCAGCTGAGAAGACAGTGGACTAGCACCCTAAAGAGCCATCTTACCCAGGCCTGGATACTGGGATGTTGTTTGACAAAACAAAGAGGGATGAAGTGAAGAGGCAAAGTAAAAAAGGTGATAAGTTGTTGCAATTATTTTCTGGTTCCAGCCAGATTCTAGAGTTGTCGTTCTAGCTGTTCAATTGCTAAGAGGTGTCCAACTCTTTGTGACCCCATGGGCTGTAGCATGCCAGGCTTCCCTGTCCTTCACTATCTCCTGGAGTTTGCTCAAACTCATGTCTATTGAATCAGTGGTGTTATCTAACCATCTCATCCTCTGCCTCCTCTTCTCCTCCTACCTTCAATCTCTCCCAGCATTAAGGGCTTTTCCAATGAGTCAGCTCTTTGCATCAGGTGGCCAAACTATCGAGTTTCAGCTTCAGTATTAATCCTTCCAATGAATATTCAGGGTTGATTTTCTTTAGGATTGACTGGTTTGCTCTCCTTGCTGTCCAAGGGACTTTCAAGAGTCTTCTCCACCAGCAAAAGCATCAATTCTTCAGTGCTCAGCCTTTTTTATGGTCCAGTTCTCACATCTGTATAAAACTACTGAAAAAAACAAAACAAAACAAAACAAAACATAGCTTTGACTATACAGACCTTTGTCAGCAAAGTGATGTCTTTGTTTGCTATAGCTTTCAATACACTTTTTCATAGCTTTCAGTACACTGCTTGCCATAGCTTTCCTTCCAAGGAGTCTTTTAATTTCATGGCTGTAGTCACCGTCTGGTGTGATTTTGGAACCTAAGAAAATAAAATTTGTCACTGTTTCCACTTTTTTTCCCTTTTATTTGCCATGAAGGGATGGGACCAGATGCCATGATTTCAGTGTTTTGAATGCTGAGTTTTAAGCCAGCTTTTTCACTCTCCTCTTTCACCTTCATCAAGAGACTCTTTAGTTCCTCTTCATTTTCTGCTATTAGAGTGGTAGCATCTGCATATCTGAGGTTGTTGATATTTCTCCTGGAAATCTTGATTCCAGCTTGTGAGTCTTCCAGCCCAGCATTTCCCATGATGTAATCTCCATAGAAGTAAATAACAGGGTAATAATTTACAGCCTTGTCATACTACTTTCCCAACTTAGAACCAGTCAGTTGTTCCATATAAGGTTCTAACTGTTGCTTCTTGACCTGCATACAGGTTTCTCAGGAGACAGGTAAAGTGGTCTGTCATTCCCATCTCTTAAAGAATACTCTACAATTTGTTGTGATCCACACAGTCAAAGGCTTTAGCATAGTCAATGAAGCAGAAGTAGATGTTTTCCTGGAATTCCTTTGCTTTTTGCATGATCCAACGAATGTTGGCAACTTGATCTCTGGATCCTCTGCCTTTTCTAAACCCAGCTTGTACATCTGGAAGTTCTTGGTTCATGTACTGCTGAAGCCTAACTTGAAGGATTTTGAGCATAACTTTACTAGCATGTGAAATGAGTGCAATTGTACGGTAGTTTGAGCATTCTTTGGCATTGCCGTTCTTTGGCTTTGGAATGAAAATTGACTTTTTCCAGTCCTGTGGCCACTGCTGAAACTCTAGATGAGGTGTGCCAATCTCTTACTTCCTGCAGCCATTCACAGGTGGGCCTGGTCAGAATGTTTCCTGTGGGCTAAATAAAGGTTTTTAGGTTAATATTGATTGCATGGGAGGCAGAGTTCCTGGAAGTGGGCCATTATGTTTACATTAAGCTACAGGCAACCTTTCTTTAGTGATTATCTTGTAGCAAAAACAATAGAATACAAAAGTTAAAGTAAAAGAAATGGATGTTATGGAGTCAGAGTTGTTTTTGCCTTTTTCAGTCTCACCAGACTGTCCCCGCACCCCACCCCCCACCCCGCCCCCCGACTCCTGTTATGCAGCAATGGAGACCCAACACAGGTTCAGAGGTTTCCTTGTGGTCCAGGAACCAATCTAACCAATGGTGAGTGATGGAATGAGGTGGAAAACAACTCCAGGTTGCTTTAGAGTATGCTTACCAGCTAGGACCCTAATAGTAATCTGTGAGCTATGAGATTAGGCCAAGAAATGAGTAAGTGTGCATGTGCAAGGAAGAGGGAAGTTTCAAATTATTTTAAGTGGAAGTTTAAAGACACAAGCATAAATTATCACAGTGAGGCTTCAGTTAAAAAAAAACTAGATTGGGATCAACAGAGTATTACGTGGCTATGACTAACAAGCATCCTCTTCAGCTCTGGGCTGTAAGAAACACAGAGCCCACTGAGTCAGACCTTTTATTGCACACAGAGAAAGATGAGACATATTCATGTCAATGTATGGCAAAACCAATACAGAATTGTAAAGTAAAATAAATAAATAAATAAATTTAAAAAAAAAAAAAAAAAGATGAGACAGAAAGAGGTTACGGATGCCAACCTCTGAGCCACGTCTTAATCCCAGGAAGTGCACCAGACTGTGTCGGCAGGCTAGAATCCTTTTACAGTGTCTCTGCTGCAGGCCTGCTCCTTGTTACACATCTGATTCATTTCCAAGGATGACAGTGTGAAAGCACTTTCAGGATGTTGACTGCTCAATAATTTATGTAAGGCTGTAGACACATTTCAGTACATTTAGGAAACAGATTTCCCTTCATTTTCTCCTATGGAATATCCTCTAAACAATTTCTGGTCAATTGAAACCTCTTGTGGTCAATGGTCCTGTCATTCCCATCTGTCATCATTTTCAGCAAACCTATCCTAAAGTGCTCTTCTCACCACGCCATTATGTCTAAGGATTAGCTTTCTATTATTTTTTCCCATATTGCAGATTCTGCCAAAGCCATTTCCTTTTGTCAACCAGAGCTCTAATATCTTTTCTCTTATAAAATATTGTGTCATCCATCATCATTAATGCCACCCATCTCCTCTTTATCATGTTTATATCTTTCTTGTATACAAAGTTCTTTGATATTTTGAATCCTCCCTGCTACCACTTCCTTATTTTAACTATGCCTCTGTGATCTCAAGAATACAGTACATTTTTTTCTTGTTTTTCTTTTAAAGAGGTACCTCACAGGAATCAATCTTAATATATTATTCCAGCTATGGCTTGTATAATAGACATTTCATTTTGGATTTTCCTCTTATCTCAACATGACTTTTCATTTTATTCTTCCATTTTACATTTGCCTGTAGACATATTCATAGCATGTAAGTTCTGTTTTTCTTTCTTTTTTTCGTGTCATGAATATAAATTAAGTCAACAAAGTTATTTCTTAGATTAATCATAGAATTTCAAGGTCAGGAAATGACAAATGTCATCCAGTCCAATAACCCACTGGAGGCTTAAATTTCCTCTCAAATGTTTATCAGCTGTGTTTGAATTACTGCTGTTTCCCAAGTATGCTTCCTATATAGGTATCTGAATTTTTAGAAATTTCTTCCTTACACTGGGTCAGACCTATATTGCACCAAATTACGGCCTTGCTCTTAGGTATGCGTTCTTTGATATAAATGTCTGGCCAACAGTGATGCTATTTGCACGTTTCCTTTCTTCCAGCTCTTGTAAAGGGCTCTTTTACCATCTCAGAAGTTCTCCTATTGCTCCTTCTTCTAATGAATATGGTTTTAATTTGCATCATTAAACATTATAACATGCTACTTTTCTAATTATAAAGGTTATAAAACTTAAATCAGATAAGAACAGAACTCTTTAAGTCATATTTCCTGAAAGAAGTGATCCTATGGTGAGAATGAACTCAGGTTTGTGATGGAAGGACAGTACAGCCTCAGAAAAAGCCTAATTTTTTTCCCCCAGACACTGCATTCGTGTGTTTTGGCACTGTTTACAAGTTAGCACAGACTTAGCAGCTTCAACAGCATGGTTTTGTTCTTAGAGTTCTGCAGGTCAGCAGTCTGCCGTGGGTCTCTCCGGACTAAAGGCAAGATGTCCTTTCCAGAGGCTCTGGGTGGGGTCTCTGTCTTGCCTTTTTTGGCGGTCTCCACTCCTCGGCTGGTGACCCCTCCCTTCACTTTTGCAGCAGTAACTTCAGGGGCTTCCCAGGTGGCTAAAGAAACTGCCTGTCAATGCAGGAGAAATAAAAGAGGCAGAAGTTCGATCCCTGAGTGGGTAAGATCCCCTGGAGGAGGGCATGCCAAGGCACTCCAGTATACTTGCCTGGAGAATCCAATGAACAGAGGAGCCTGGAAGGCTATACAGTCCATGGGGTCGCAAAGAGTTGGACATGACTGAAGTGACTTAGCACGCACACATGCATGTGATTAGCTTGACTTCAGCTGGATAATCCCAGCCAATGTCCCCATCTCAAACTGAATCCCCATCTCAAAATGAATCCCCATCTCAAACTGAATTGCTTTGACCAAGTCCTTCTTGCCATGTAATGTAAGGTAATCACAGGTTCTGAAGATTAGAGCATTGGTGTCTTTGGGGGCCACTATTCGGCCTGCTACAGACTCTGAGCCTGAAGCGTGGTGGTGATTGCCTTGTACCTCTTTTTAATTCACTGAATGAATGGCTATGAGAGTATTTACTGTTTAAAAGATACTACATTAAATATTATGAGAGATGCTATGAAAATTAAAGTTGTGCTCTGTAAACCATCCCCACTGGACACAAATCCTGCATACCTTCTCCAGTTTTCTTAATAATGCCTCTCCCTTGTCTCCTGCAGGGCTGGGCCCCACTTCTGGACTTGGGAGAGACATCACTGCAGGGAGTAGGGCTGGTCGTCTCCCTGGGACTGCACAGGATCTGAGCACCCATTGAGAGCTCAGGAGGGGACTGAGAAAGAGAAAGGGAGATGGGAGGGGGTGGATGAAGAATCCCCGCTCCTCTCTCCCCTGTGTGGACACCTCCTGGGGCACTCCTTCCACTCTGCCGTCCTGGAGAAGACCCACGTGCTGAGTGAGCATGTCTGTCCAGTGTCTCCTGTGTTTCTGCAGAGCCAGCTATGGAGCCATGGCAGTCCAGTCCGTGAGGGCCACTTTCCATCACATTCTCCTTCCTTCTCCACTCACAGCCCAGGGCAGGGGCTACTTAGATAAATTGTTAGCAACATAATCATCGCCTCGGGCTCTGCCTTCTAGAAGACCAGGACTGTGACGCCAGCTAGTTCAGCCTTCTCAAAATATCAGAAATTAGAGATACAAACATTTCTAAATTCACAAATTTTTTAAAAATAAATAAAGACCTTAAAATAATGGTAAGAATTAATCATAAGCTTCCCTGGAGGGCTTCCCCGATAGCTCAGCTGGTAAAGAATCCACCTGCAATGAAGGAGACCCTGGTTCGATTCCTGGGTAGGGAAGATCTGCTGGAGAAGGGATAGGCTACCCACTCCAGTATTCTGGGGCTTCCCTTGTGGCTCAGCTGGTAAAGAATCTGCCTGCAATGCGGGAGATCTGGATTCGATCCCTGCATTGGGAAGATCTCCTGGAGAAGGGGACGGCTACCCACTCTAGTATTCTTGCTTGGAGAATTCCATGGATAGAGGAGCATGGCAGGCTACAGTCCATGGGGTCATGAAGAGTCTGACATGACTGAGAGACTAACATAACACAGGAGTTAAACAGCTCTGCAGAGTAGGAGGGGGAGGGCAAGTTTTGAAAGAAACACTGTAAACCTGCCTTTTTTCCACAGATTTTGCTACACCAGAGCAATTCATCTGTTATCAATCGCTACTTAACCTTGGCTTTTTATGGAGGATGAAATCCTTTCCTAATCCCTCCAGTTATTAAAAAAAAGATTAAAAATTTTACTCACTTCTGCAGGCAGCATGCTTCTCTTGAGGTCCTTATTTTTGCAAACAATGAAAGAATTCTGAATTCAAAGTGAGGATTTGGGTCTTGGCTCTTTAACTTACGGGCTGGATGACATGGGTGAGCTGCCTTCTGGAGAGTAAGGCAACTAGGCTCAGGGAGAATTAATGAGTGTAAGATAACACCAACATTTGGACTTTTTGTTGCTGTTGTTGAGTTGCTAAGTCGTGTCCGACTCTTTTGCAACCCCATGGACTGTAGCCCGCCAGGCTCCTCTGTCCATGGGATTCTCCAGGCAAGAATACTGGAGTGGGTTGCCATTTCCTTCCCCAGGGGATCCCCTCCCAGGGATCAAACCTGGTCTCTTGAATCTTCTGCATTGGCTGGAGGATTCTTTGCTACTGAGCCACCTGGGAAGCCCTTGGACTTTTTGGCTGGCACCAAACAAGCAGCTCTTATAAGGGTTCCCTTCTGAAGTCTGCCCTGTATCTGCAGACCCATCCACCCAGGCCTCCTTTGGCTGATGGCATCCCAGTATCACTCTGGGCCCCCAGGTGGTCTCTAGGGGCTCTGAGCAGGTTTCTGTGGCCTTTTCTCACAGGGTCCAGCAGGGTGCCTTATGAAGCAGGCATGTGGCAATGGCTGATTTCTTCCCGGACACAGTGAAAACAATCACTCATGTGGTAAACACTGCATAGAGCTGACGAATCTTTCAAGCCCTTGCTCTGTGTGCACACTGACCAGAGGGTGAAATCAATAAAAACTTGTTCACTGTACCCTGACTTTGATGTTCTTCTGTTCAGTTTTGAAGGTCCCTGGATGTCATCAAATGGGGAACCATGGGGTATAACTCCAGAAAGATGCAGGTACATGGTACCTGATGGATGGGGGGCATTCTTTGTGCTTTCATGTTACACAAACTCTTCAGGGATATCTCTCTTTAACTTTACAAAAGTTGGTCTGAGAGCCTGGGGAACTGAACAGAACGTGCACTTGCCATGTTTTATTTTTCAAAAATAGCAACCCAAATTATATTAATCTTGGGTGATGTTTACTTTGGTTAAACCATGCATTGTAAAGCGGACAAATTTCTCCTCATCAAAGGGGGATTGATAGATAGTTTTTAAAATAGTCAGATCAGCCTTATCCTGCCCATCAAGCTGTAAAAATAGAAGCCAGATCTATGCCTGACACATTCCAAAGATAGTCTTCCGTGTGATTAGCTAATACTCACAATGTTGCAGGTCTCTTTAATATTAATGAGCCACTAATGTCAGTGTGAGAAACTGCACAAAGAGCATGGAAGCTTTTGAATATAATCACCCAGGCAGCAGTGGTTTACATCTGGGATTTTTAAGCATGGGCTACAGTACATCCATTTTTACAGAATCCATTGTGTGCATGTGACAAGAAGAAGGATAGATGACGTTCTAAATCAAGAGTTGTTCCTTCTCCCGGACTCGCTCCTGGTCAGTGAGTTGAAAGCATGTCTGCTACATCACCGGGCGCCCAACAGCTTCTCTGCGTCAGGTGCCCTGATGAAGTGAAATCCTCCAGCCTCGGCTCTGCATCCAGGGATGTCATTCCCAACTGTGAGGCAGAGGAATTACTCAGAAGATGATGGTTTTTTTTTTTTTTTTTTTCCTGCAGATGAATCACCAGAGCACTGAAGCTTATGGGGTATCGTGGCTTCCGTCTGCAGACCCGGATCAGAAGAGCTTCCAGGCGAGCTCTTCCTCGAGGAGCCTCAGCTCCTTGAGTGTCCCCAGGAATCCCGGAGGAGATGGGGGTAGGGCTGCAGGGCGAGGCTGGCGCCTTCTGAGCAGCCTTCCTGTATGCCCTCCGTATCCTGCTGTGCTGTCCTCTCATATTTATTCATCTCTCTCTTGCTGGACTAAAATGCTCAGTTGTTGCACGTTGATGTGCACTCTTTCCGCCTGAATTTTTAGTTTCTAGAACTTTTAAATTGTCTTTCTTAGGATAGTGTGTAAAGATGAAGATTACTTAAGCTCCTCTCCAGGGTTTCAAAGTGATAGGTAGGTATTTTGAGAACTTACAGGAAAAGAGAAATAACGTTTGTCTAAAAATAAGGCATGGTAGCACTGCCATTGTTCCTCCAGTAAGTGGAATCCTAAATCCAATCGAGGACTTA
Organism: Oryx dammah; assembly: GCF_014754425.2. NCBI lineage: Eukaryota > Metazoa > Chordata > Mammalia > Artiodactyla > Bovidae > Oryx > Oryx dammah. The sequence continues at coordinate 3,060,797 of NW_024070203.1, read as the reverse complement.
CGTTGGCTCATATGAGACCAGGTCCAGACATATCAGAATATTTACAATATTTTACTTACTTTTATCATTATTATAAGTATCCTGTTTGTAAGTTTTATAATATATTGAAAAGTATTAAAAATCACCATAATCTCACCATAAGATAACTGTGCTTATTTTCTGTTCTTTCAGACTTTTTCAGTGTTATATGTGAGGATCTGTATATACACACAAGTATTTTTATAAAAACATTATCTTACTTTACATATTGCTTTCAGATAACGTGTAAAACTGTGTAGAACATTTTTTTGTAATGTGTAAAACCAGAATTGGTGATGGACAGGGAGACCTGGTGTGCTGCAGTCCATGGGGTCACAAAGAGGTGGACATAACTGAGTGACTGAACTGAACTGAACTGAAAACTGTATAATATGTAAAATATATTGCGGTCTTTTTTCTCTTAACCTACTGTTGTCATCTTTCCTTGTGAATAAATATGTCTGTTTGTACATCATAATTTGGCATTATTAAATAGTATTATATCATATAGTTGTAGAATAATATATTTATTATCATATTATACATGTACTTATAAATTGATCAATTTTCTGATTATCTTAATTATAATTATACGATTTTGTGTATAAATAGTATAAAAATAAACAAATGAGACCTAATTAAACTTAGAAAGTTTTTGCACAGCAAAGGAAACCATAAACAAAGTGAAAAGACAACCTAGGGATTGGGCAGAAACATTTGTAAATGATGAAACTGACAAGGGATTAATTTCCAAAATATACAAGCAGCTCATATAACTCAATATCAAAAAATTCCAAACAACTCAGTTAAAAGTGGACAGAAGGGGCTTCCCTGGTGGTCCAGTGGTTAAGAATCCACCTGCCAATTGAGGAGACACAGATTAGATTCCTGATCAGGGAACTAAAGTTGCATATGCCATGGAGCAGCTACTGAGCCCGTGTGCTCTGGAGCCCGTGTGCTCTGGAGCCCGTGTGCCACAACCACAGAGTCCATGCATCACACTGGCAGATCCCGCATGACTCAGGGAGATCCCATGTGCTGTCACTGAGACCCAACCCAGCCAGATAAATGAATAAATAAATATTTAAAATAATGGGTAGAAGACCTGACTAGATATGTCTCCAAAGAAGGCATACAGATGGCCAACAGGCACATGAAAAATGCTCAACATTGCTAATTATTAGAGAAATGAAAATCAAAACTACAATGAGCTATCACTTCACACCAGTCAGAAGGCCATTATAAAAAAAAAAAATCCAGAAAAAAACAAATGCTGGAGAGCGTGTGGAGAAAAGGGAACCCTCCTACATTGCTGGTGAAAACATAAGTTGGTACACCAACTATGGAGAACAGTACAGAGGTTCCTTAAAAAGTTAAAAATAGAGTTACCATGTGGTCTAGCAACCCCACTCCTAGGTATAACCCCAGAGAAAACCATAATTTGAAAATATACATGCACCCCAAAGTACATGGGAGCTCTATTTATAATAGCCAGAACATGGAAGCAGCCTAAATGTCAACAGGTGAATGGATAAGAAAGATGTGGTACATATATGCAATGGAATATTACTCAGCCATAAAAAGAATGAAATAATGCCATTTGCAGCAACGTGGATGGACCTAGAGATTATCATATTAAGTGAAGTAAGTCAGACAGAGAAACATGGAAAGAGAAAGAAGTATGTTATGATATTACTTACATGCAGAATCTAAAAAAATGATATACATGAACTTACTTACAAAACAGAAACTGACTCACAGACATAGAAACACTTAGGGTTACCAAAGAGAGAGAAGTATCTTCCAGCTCCTGGCCCTGTGTGTTCTTCCTTTGTGGACAGAGCATCGTACTGAGGACTCTGATCTAAGATAGGTGCCACGCCATGGCTGAAGGCAGCCCATCTTTCAGAGGGTGACCTCAGAGCTGGCCCTTCAGCCTTTCCCCTTCGAAAGTCATTTCTGGGCCTTTTGTGAGGCTGTGTACGGTCACCAGGGCCAAGGGCATGTGCCCTTTTGGGCTGTGGAGGAGGAGGGGAGATTGGGGTCTCCATCACCCTCCCTCTCGGGCCTGCTTTCTGCCCTTCCAGGCCTCGCTCTGTGCCCCAGGAGGCTGACCCTTTGGGATGGCATCACAGGATTGGATTCAGGTGCTGGGGAAGGGCAAGGTGGGGAACAGGAGCGCAGTGTTGGAGAGAAAGTAGTGAGGATGTGCAGGACCTGCTTTTATGCTGAACTTCCTGCTTTGGGACAATCGTTATCCAAGCCTGTGTGTTTCCTCCACACGATTCACAGCTGCTGCATCAGACCCCAGCTCACTATTTCCTGGGGGCAGCAATAGCTCCTCTCAGTGTCTCCTGTAAGCTTGCCCCATGGTGTGTGCTCTGGTGTGTGGGTCCCAAACCCAAGGGGATAAGGTGTCATGTCAGCCCCTGGAGAGGGTGTTGGCTGAGGGTCTGAGGGCAGGACAGGCGAAACCATGTGTGTAATACATGTCTACCCCAGTAAGGGGAGCCACTGACCCTTTTGGGATGGGGGCGGGTGTGCAAAGCAGTCAGCTTGCCACCAAGCGGCCAGTTGTCCTCTTTGAGGGATACCATATTGGGGCTCAGATGTTGCTGGCAGGATGTGTAGTCAGAGGTGGAAGAAGGGCTGGGTGGGGTCTGTGACAGCATCCATGTGCCTCAGAGCTGGTTCCAGGGTAGCCAGTGATGAAAACTGGCCCAGTCCTTCTCTGTCTTGTCACTCACTGCCTTTTCTGTGGTGGCTCATCTCTGGTGGGTGGTACAGGTGACACAGGGATCTCCAGACCTTGTGCCCACTGCCCGATGGCCATCCCCAGGCCCCCTTCCTCAGGAAGGTAGTAAGTATGGCCCTATTGGATAAGCAGATGTTAAAAGCAATTCTACATAAGGTAGCTCAAGAGACTGTTACAAATAGAAGAATACTGGTTGATTAGCCTGATTGAAGTTGGGATTATTTAAATTTTAGAAATCTCATACGTTTTATTCTTAGAAAGCACAACCAAGCTTATGTTAAAAGGGAGAGTGATGCCAAAAGAAAGAGAAAGACACAGAGAAATATGTCCTGGGTACTTCCTAGGCCTGAGTCCCATGGGCATCCACAGGCCCAGGGAAGGACGAGACAGACCAGGTACAAAGCCATCAGAAGGGGGTGACAGCAGGGAGGACGGTATGGCTTGAGTTTGAAGCAAAGAATTCTGAGGAGGAGCTGCCTCCTGGAAGCAAGAGGATTAGCTCACTGTTCTAAGCCTCTCTCTTTCCACCAGCTGGAAGAGGAGCCTTCTGGGCTTTTACAGTAAGAAAACTGTTTTGAGGACTACACCATCAGGGACCCTCTCTAAGGGCCTGCTGAAAAGGCAAGGTTGGAGCAAACAGCCTGCTGACTGTTGAGATTTGAATTTCAAATGCAGAAACTTCTTAAAGAATAAAGTCTTGGAGCAACAGAAATGGTTTCCAAACACTCAGAGACACAGCAGAAAGGGCAACAGAAGCCACACGAGGCCAAATAATTTTGAGCAATGGTTAATAAAATCTGTTCTCTTTTTCTGCACCCCTCTGTCCCCCTCCCACCCCCACCAAGTAACCAAAAGAAGCAGGAAGGTTAATTGAAACCGTGCAAGAATTTCCACGAAACTGAGAAAGGATGTATATTGAACAAGATGCTCTGACTGAATCAACAATCTCCATCAGGGAAATATCCCTTAGAGAAAAAAGAATTTGTGATGTCTTGTGAAGGCAGGCAGTCAGTAGTATATATTTAATTTGTAAGTGTGAAAGGTGTATGATGTTAGCCATCTCCTAAGTGAGTCCTAAAGGCCCCATAAGATGCCTGCACAGCAATTAGTCACCACATCTTTTCTTATCCAGCCATCTGCTAACAGGGAGAAACTTCACTGGTGTCTGGACAAAGAACCACGGGGGCATCCATCACTCTGTACACACATCACATGGCCAGAAGGCACCAGGAGGTTAACTGTTTTCACAGATGGGAAAATGCAATTTTGTGAGCTACATCCGAGGAACCGAGTGAAATGAGATGGAGGGCAGGCTTGAGGATAAATTTGAAACACGCAGGTGGATCACGTTTTTTCCATGCCTGTTTTCTTTGCATTTAATGTATCCCTACTGGTGACCCATGTTGGATTCCTGCATTTCAGGCTGCGGACATATAATTCTAGCAGTGGGAAATAAGGTTCTCGTGGTCCTATTATGGAAAGCAAATTGCCTCATCCCCAGAAGCCAGAGAATTTCACTAGCCAGCAGTGGGGAGCCTGCCCAAAGCTGTAATTTGCAATCTGAATCTCATTTCAAATCTCATCTAAAAAAATAGAGATTAATATATTGAAGAAACTCCCTGCCTCACTATCTAGCTTCCTCCTCAACTGTTTAGAATTCATGGGTAATGGATTCCTTGAAGAAAGTTAGTCGAGCTAAATCGTTGCTTCCTTCTATTTTTGCATATACTGACCATAGTAAATAGGCTGTGCACCACCATTGTGCATATTAGGAAACAATTCGTCACATTATCCAAAGGGATGAATGCCTTTCACATTTTACCAGCTGAAGAAAACAATTTTGCCTTTTAATAAAAGTGAATAACTTGTGTGAATTTAGCCTCAAAATAGTCTGGAAGGAGAGCCCTGTACCAGCAGGAGGCTGAACGTAGGGCTGTCTTTCCCAGGGATGGACAGATCAAGGATGCAGTGAAGGCCACACAGATCCAGGCTTTGGCTCGGCTTGACTGAACCCGGCCCTTCTGCAGCCAAGTGAGAAAGAGGCTGCGGTCCCTAGCTTCCCCACCATGACCAGCGCGCATGGAGGAGAAGGAAACAGACCAGGGAAATCCACAACTGAGACTTGTGCTCCAAGACTCGGAAGGCACTCCGTGGGTCAGTGGAGACAGGGAGATTGCTAGACAGACAGACACCCCTTCTACCAGGGTGTAGCTTGGAAACCAAGGTATGGGGCCACCTCTTAAAGGGAAAATGGTGAACAACATTGAAACCCTCTCTTGATTTCTGGAGCTCTTCGTAAATCATAAGGATTGACCAAGTTGTGTTTTACCTCTTACTGCTTCTTCATAGCTTCTGCTGAGAATAAAAGCTAAAAAGCTGAGAAATGATCACAAATTGGACTGAATGATGTACCAGCTGCCGTTCAGCTCTGAGTTACTGAAGCCTGAAGGACATACCCTGGCTGAGGTGTGTGTGTGGGGTGCTGATATCATTTTGGGGGCAGGGTAGGTTTTTAAGGAAGAAGATGAGTTTATGAATTAATAATAGGTGTGTAAGTGTACCATTATTCAGAAGGAGAAATCACAAGGAATTACACATTTTTAAAAGTTGGGAACTATTTCCCTTCCTAAGACCTGAAATTTCTCATTTCAGATACTGCACTAATCCTTTTATGTTTTCACCGCCACCAGAGAGATGCTGTCAGGACCAGCTACGTGATTAGGAGGGCCCGGGGTAAAATGAAAAGTCTTGACTCCTTGGTTAAAAATTAAGGATTTCAAGATGGTAACAGCAGGGCATTAAACCCAGCACGGGGTGCTACTGCCTGCAGGATTCCGTGTGATCACACAGGCTGAATGCCCTTTAAGCCCCTTCTAACAACATCAGAGGCTATGGAAAAATAATGCAACTTTTAAAATTAATAAAAGACCTCTGTCTATGATATGATTTCCCTACATATTTTGGTGCCAAACTCTTTCACTGCCACTTCATGTCATTGCTGTTCTGCAATATTATTTTTTCATTTGTTCTTTAAAATTTAAAAAAAAATTGAAATGATTTAAACTGTTGTTTGGTTTCAGATGTACAGCAAAGCAATATATATCAGATATTTTCCCATTAAAGGCTCTTATGAAGTATAGTTCCCTCTGCTATACAGTATGTTCTTGTTGGTTATCTGTTTTATATATAGCAGTGCTGCTGCAGCTGCTAAGTTGCATCAGTCATGTCTGACTCTGCAACTCCATAGACGGCAGCCCACCATGCTCCTCTGTCCCTGGGATTCTCTAGGCAAGAATACTATGTATATGTTAATCCCAACCCCTAACTTATCCCTCCCCTCACTTTCCCCTCTGGTAACCATACGTTTGTTTTCTATGTCTGTGCATTTATTTCTGTTTCATAAATAAAGTTCATTACTATTCAAAGCAACATATAGATTTCAATGCAATCCCTATCAAATTTACCAATGGCATTTTTCACAGAACTGGAATGAAAAATTTTAAATTTGTATGGAGACACAAAATATCCCAAATAGCCAAAGCACTCTTGAGGAAGAAAAACAAAGCTGGAGAAATCAGAACCCTTGACTTCAGGCTGTACTACAAAGTTATAGTAATCAAAAAAGTATGGTACTGGCATGAAAACAGAAATATAGATCAATAGAACAGACTAGAAAGCCCAGAGATAAATCCACACTCCTATGGTCAATTAATCTACAATAAAGGAGGTAAGAATATTCAATGGAGAAAAGACAGTCTCTTCAATAAGTGGTGCTGGGAAAACTGCATCATTCTCTTGCATCATACAGAAAAATTAACTGAAGATAAACTAAAGACCTAAAAGTAAGACTGGATACTATAAAACTCCTAAAGGAAACATAGGCAGAACGTTCTTTTATATAAATTGCATCAAGATCCTTTTGGATTTGTCTTCTTGAGTAATGGAAATAAAAACAAAAATGGGACTTAATTTAACTTAAAAGCTTTTGCACAATAAAGGAAATGATAAACAGTGAAAAGACAACATACAGAATGGGAGAAAACATTTGCAAACTATATGACTGACAAGAGATTAATCTCCAAAATATATAAACAGCTCATGCAGCTTAAAAATAAAATCCCAATCAAAAAATAGGCCAAAAATTTAAATGGACATTTCTCCAAAGAAAGCATACAGGTGGCCATAAAGCCATTAATGAATGATGAAAAGATGCTCAGTATCACTCCTTATTCAGTTCAGTTCAGTCACTCAGTCGTGCCCGACTCTTTGCAACCCCATGAATCGAAGCACGCCAGGCCTCCCTGTCCATCACCAACTCCCGGAGTTCATTCAGACTCATGTCCATCGAGTCCGTGATGCCATCCAGCCATCTCATCCTCTGTCGTCCCCTTCTCCTCCTGCCTCCAATCCCTCCCAGCATTAGAGTCTTTTCCAGTGAGTCAACTCTTCACATGAGGTGGCCAAAGTACTGGAGTTTCAGCTTCAGCATCATTCCCTCCAAAGAAATCCCAGGGCTGATCTCCTTCAGAATGGACTGGTTGGATCTCCTTGCAGTCCAAGGGACTCTCAGGGGTCTTCTCCAACACCACAGTTCAAAAGCATCAAGAGAAATACAAATCAAAACTACAATGAGGTATCACCTCACACCAGTCAGAACGACCATCAAAAGTCTATAAATAAATGCTGGAGAGGATGTGAAGAAAAGGGAGCTTCTGTCCTTCATCAGAACAGCTAGAAGTAAAGTGAAAGTGACATCTCAAATGGAAAGATTCCCAAACTCAAGCTCCTCTGGGCTGGATTCCAAAGATGCCCATGGCTACAAAACCAATAGGCAGAGGGACAGTGAGATTGAGTTTGGGGTCGGGGGAGCCAGAGTGGAAAGGGACACTACACAAAGTGAGTCAGTGTTAATATCCCTTAACTTTTGCAAAATTAATAATAACATGTGATGTGGAACCCTGGAGAAGGAAATGGCAATCCCCTCCAGTGTTCTTGCCTGGAAGATCCCATGGAAGGAGCAGCCTGGTGGGCTACAGTAAAAGAGTAGTGACTAAGCAGCAACAGCAGCAGATGTGGAATGAACCCACGCAAGCTTCACCCTCATTAGCTTAGAAAATCTACCTCTGAGAATAAACCTCACTGCATTGGCATCTGACCCAGTTGGAGCCCTGTATCATGCCAGTCACACAGCAGAACTACAGAGCTGGCTGTGCCGCAGGGGATAGTGGTGGCTATTATCTTTGTTAGAGGGCAGATGATTTTGAAATCGCCTGTGGCCAGGGTTGCTTTGCCTGTTGTGGGTTTAAGTGCTTGTGTCCACTTAAGTAATGAAGAAGACAGAAGGACCATACTTGTTGTGAATAAGATAGATGGAAAGAGGCCATCCACTTATTTGACATCAGTGGCCACGTCTGAACAGGTCACCTTTCTACTCCTAGAAAAGTTCTTGCACAACTGTGATAAAAGCACTTCCTAGAAAACCAAATTTCTGTTCTGAGAAGAAGTATCTCAACCACTCCTCCAAAGGACTGGACTTGTATTAAGTGAGGACTGCTCCTTGGAGAAGACCTAACTGGGCAGCGCTGGCTCTGTGTCACTCAGACACCAGGTTCCTGGCATCCCAAGGGGCTGAGGAACAGCTGAGCTTCTCAAACGTGGGTTTTACAATCCAGGTTCAGGTTACAAACAGGATCACAGCCTGTAACACAAGGGAAGTGGCAGCAATGATGCACAGCATTGTGAACTGTCTTTAGAGTCCATTTCAGTTCTTGTGACCTGGATGCCTGGGAAGTCGACAGTCCTCCCAGCTGGCCAGGCTGCAGCCCCACTTCATCCCCTCCTCTGTACCTCTCACTGCCTTTGAGACTAGGGGCCTATTCTGCTTCTTGAGCTTTTTTTGGTGGGCTCTGCCTGCTTCCAGACCCCTACACCTCCCCACAGGGTGGTCTTCCTGCCCCTGGGGCTCTGGCACCCTCTGTCCACCTCAGGGATGCTCAAAGAGGAGGCTCTCAGTAACCCACATCTGCATCCTCGTCCCCTCTCACCTGGATGACCCACTGGCTTCTAAAGCCTCAGCACGCCCAGGTCTTCCTTCTGTTATCACCACCCCCAGTCTTCTTAGTCACCCTTTTCAGGAGGCCTTGGGGTCACCTCTGACTCCTTGGATCTCCACTTCTGAGCTTTTCTCCCCTCTGCCCTTTATTCCTCCGTCTCCAATCATGTCATCTTAGTTTGTGCCCTCATCATTGCTCCACTAATGAACAGACCCCCTAACTACTCTCTCTGCTTCAACCTCCATCTTTTCAGTCTTTATTTTCATATAAAAATAACATCAAATTACCTTAATTTTCTGAACATCTCCTCTAAGTACAATTAGAAGATCACCCTCTGCTGCTCAAGCACCTTCTGTGGCTCCCAACTGCTGGTCTTCATTAAGGACAATATGACAGCATTTGGGGCTGCTATAATATGATCTCAATGCAGTTTTGAGCATGAGGTCATGTAATCCTTCATCACTCACCCTTTAATTTAGTGGAGAGGAAGTAAAAGGTCATGTGCAGCACACATTCTCCATGTGGGTAGTTGAGACCTGATCACATTTAGTATTTCCTCCAGAGCAGCAACAAACATTTTGCCAAGAGATTTAATGAGACAGAACAGGTAGCTGGGTTAATGACTGAGGAATGAACAAAAGCTCTGGGCCCATAACGCACACGGGTTCTTAAATGGGACAAGTTCTTAAATGGGATACAGAGGCTGTTCTTACCCAGGAAATGTAGAAAGGAGCTCAGTTGATGTAGGCAGACTTTGCCAATGTCCCTCAGCATCATTCCTGGAACACCCAAATCTCATTGAAATTATTGTCAGTGGACTGACACATCCTGCCTTTGGAAACGCTGCATAATGCCTAACCTGACATGCTTTCCTTAGCTCTTCTATTATCTCTTTCTTTGCACTGATATTTTATGTCATCTTTTGTGGAAAGCTAATTTTAAGGCAGTTTTCTCCACGTTACTTTTTCTCAGAAGGAGATTTCATCATTTGAGGCCATGAAAGGGAGTGAGGAAAATGCATCAGGCAAAACCAAGGCTAGCATATTAGGAAAAAGTGGTGCTGTGATAAAACACAGGCAAAAATCACTTTCTTAAATTGTTTAATTATTCATTTTTTCTGTTAATTCATTGGAAGAAGAGGTACAATAAGACAATATATATTCTTAAATACCCAAGTCCTATTTTCCTTTATCTGATGTATTTATATCAACTCCACACTTTGATAGCTTCAGGTGAACAGCAAATGGACTCAGCCATACATGTACACATGTCCGTTGTCCCACAAATCCCCCTCTCATCCAGTCTGCTACATAACATTGAGCAGAGTTCCACGAACTATACGGTAGGTCTTTGTTGGTTATCCATTTTAAATATAATGGTATGTACATCTCCAGCCCAAACTTCATAACTACTTTCTCTGCCCATCCTTCACCACAGCAGCTGTAAGTTCATTCTCTAAATCTGTGCTTCTTTCTGTATCCCACATATAAAGGATGTTATATGATAGTTCTTTAATGACTGAGTAATATTCTATTGCATATATGTACCATATCTTATTTATTCACACCTCTGTCAATGGAATTTCTTGTTCCATGTCTTGGCTATTGTAAACAGTGCTGCAACAAACACTGGGGTGTTTGTAGCCTTTCAGATCACGTTTTTCTCCAGATATATGCCCATGAGTGGGATTGCAGGGTCATTAGAGATACCAAGGGAACATTTCATGCAAAGATGGGCTCAATAAAGGACAGAAATGGTCTGGACCTAACAGAAGCAGAGGATATTAAGAAGAGGTGGCAAGAATACACAGAAGAACTGTACAAAAAAGATCTTCATGACCCAGATAATCATGATGGTGTGATCACTCATCTAGAGCCAGACATCCTGGAATGTGAAGTCAAGTGGGCCTTAGAAAGCATCGCTATGAACAAAGTTAGTGGAGGTGATGGAATTCCAGTTGAGCTGTTTCAAATCCTGAAAGATGATGCTGTGAAAGTGCTGCACTCAATATGCCAGCACATTTGGAAAACTCAGCAGTGGCCACAGGACAGGACTGGAAAAGGTCAGTTTTCATTCCAATTCCAAAGAAAGGCAATGCCAAAGAATGCTCAAACTACTGCACAATTGCACTCATCTCACACTCTAGTAAAGTAATGCTCAAAATTCTCCAAGCCAGGCTTCAGCAATATGTGAAGCGTGAACTCCCTGATGTACAAACTTGTTTTAGAAAAGGCAGAGGAACCAGAGATCAAATTGCCAACATCCACTGGATCATGGAAAAAGCAAGAGAGTTCCAGAAAAACATCTATTTCTGCTTTATTGACTATGCCAAAGCTTTTGACTGTGTGGATCACAATAAACTGTGGAAAATTCTGAAAGAGATAGGAATACCAGACCACCTGACCTGCCTCTTGAGAAATCTGTATGCCGATCAGGAAGCAACAGTTAGAACTGGACATGGAACAACAGACTGGTTCCAAATAGGAAAAGGAGTACATCAAGGCTGTGTATTGTCACCCTGCTTTTTTAACTTATATGCAGAGTACATCATGAAAAGCGCTGGAGTGGAAGAAACACAAGCTGGAATCAAGATTGCCGGGAGAAATATCAATAACCTCAGATATCCAGATGACACCACCCTTATGGCAGAAAGTGAAGAGGAACTAAAAAGCCTATTGATGAAAGTGAAAGTGGAGAGTGAAAAAGTTGGCTTAAAGCTCAACATTCAGAAAACGAAGATCATGACATCCAGTCCCATCACTTCATGGGAAATAGATGGGGAAACAGTGGAAACAGTGTCAGACTTTATTTTTTTGAGCTCCAAAATCACTGCAGATGGTGACTACAACCATGAAATTAAAAGACGCTTACTCCTTGGAAGAAAAGTTATGACCAACCCAGATAGTATATTCAAAAGCAGAGACATTACTATGCTGACTAAGGTCCGTCTAGTCAAGGCTGTGGTTTTTCCTGTGGTCATGTATGGATGTGAGAGTTGGACTGTGGAGAAGGCTGAGTGCCAAAGAATTGATGCGTTTGAACTGTGGTGTTGGAGAAGACTCTTGAGAGTCCCTTAGACTACAAGGTGATCCAACCAGTCCATTCTGAAGGAGATCAGCCCTGGGATTTCTTTGGAAGGACTGATGCTAAAGCTGAAGCTCCAGTACTTTGGCCACCTCATGTGAAGAGTTGACTCATTGGAAAAGACTCTGATGCTGAGAGGGATTGGAGGCAGGAGGAGAAAGGGACGACAGAGGATGAGATGGCTGGATGGCATCACGGACTCAATGGACGCGAGTCTGTGTGTACTCTGGGAGATGGTGATGGACAGGGAGGCCTGGCATGCCTCGACTCAAAGAGTCGGACATGACTGAGCGACTGAACTGAACTGATGGTAGCTATATTCTTACTTTTTGAAGGAACCTCCATACTGTTCTCCATAGCAGCTGCACCAATTTATAGTCCTACCAATAGTGTAGGGGAGTTCATGAACTTTACTTCTAACACACAAATGTGGAACTTACACACCTGTCCCCAGATCCCATCACACACACACATACACAGGCACACAAATTCACACTATATTTGAAGGAATAAGATGAGTAAGACTGGCTTTTAAAGCTTATTTAAAATCTATTGATATATATTCTTAACTGACAAATGGATCCTTTTATCTTAATTATATTGGCTTTGAACAAAATTAAAAACAAAACAATGGATACATGTTAGAAATAAGGTGCATACAGTTTTAAATTTAGGAGAGGATATTTGGGTATAGTTTGTGTTAAATTGAGTGGAAGAGATTTTATCACTCTGAAAAGCCATAGATATGTTTTTAAAATTAAAATATGCTGTGATTAATTGAATAAAATAAAGATCATTTTCAAAGTTTGCAGATTTAATCACTTAAACATCTTAAAATACTTTCAAAGTTAAAAAGTAGTACATAATTATCTAGCCTTTTTAAGCAAAGGGAATCAGCTTGCCAACATTTAATTATGTTTCCTACTGACATTAGAAGTAAATTAAGAATATTATTAAATTGGTTTTACAAATGGCTAAGTTGAGACAGAGAAATACCAAGTGAATTTCCCAGGGTTAGTGGAAATTGGAACCTGTGGATTTTAATTTATATCTGTATTCTTCTAATGATTGTTTAAGTATGTCTTCTAAACAGATCAATTAATGACATCAGTTGAGAGTCATGTTTCTTCTGACTTTTATGAAATATTAAGAAGAGCAGAAATTAATACAGTTCTCATTCAAAGTAATAAAATATTTCAAAAATTACTTGGGTATATATGAAATAAAAGTAGCTTTTGTGATAAGAATACAGAATACTGACTGACATAAGGATAAATGAAATTTAAGGCAAGTTTCAAGGGAAACCATGACCCATTCCTTCTGATCCCCTTGGGTCCCCGCACATTGTAAACTTTGCATCTCAGATTTAAAAGTGAGGATTTTATGGTTTCTGACGACTTGACGAATCCTTTCTGTCTTTCTGCCTAACAATGTTTTGTGATATTGTTACTGTTTATCAAGGACTTTTTTTGAGAGCAGTTTTAAGTTTATAACAAAACTGAGAGGGAGGTACAGAGATTCTTCATATATCCCCTTCCTCTGAGACATGCATAGCCTCCTCATTATCAACACCACTTACCAGATAGTGCATTTTTAACCAGGGATGAAGCTACCCTGACATGTCATAATCACCCAAAATTCACAGCTTTCCTTAGAGTTCACTCTTGGTGTTGTACATTTTATGAATTTGACAACTGTATAATAACATATATCCATCATTATGATATCATACAGAGTAGTTTCACTGCCCTGAAAGTCCTCTGTGCTCTGCCTATTCATCTCTCCCCACTCCCCTATCTCTGCCCGCCTACATCTGGTAACTGCTGATCTTTCTGCTGTCTCCATAGACTTGCCTTTTCCAGACTGCTACATAGCTGGAATCATACAGGATGTGGCCTTTCCAGATGGGCTTCTTTCACTTGGTCATATGCATCGAAGCTTCCTCTGTGTTCTCTAGTGGCATGAATTCTGCCTCACTCTCTCTCTTCAGCTCTGAATAACATTCCATTGTCTGGTTGTACCACAGTGGTGGTGTTGTTTAGTTGCTCAGCCATGTCCAACTCCTTATGACCCCATGGACTGCAGCACACCAGGCTTCCCTGTCTTTCACCATCTCCTGGAGCTAGCTCAAACTCACGTCCATTGAGTCAGTGATGCTATCCAACCCTCTCATCCTCTGTCGTCCCCTTCTCCTCCAGCCTTCAGTCTTTCCCAGCATCAGGGTCTTTTCTAATGAGCTGGCTCTTCACATCAGGTGGCCAAAACATTGGAGCTTCTGTTTTAGCATCAGTCCTTCCAATGAGTATTCAGGATTGATTTTCTTTAGGATTGACTGAATGATCTCCCTGCAGTTCAAGGAACTCTCAAGAGTCTTCTCCAACATAGCAGTTCAAAAACATCGATTCTTCAGCATTCAGCCTTCTTTATGGTCCAACTCTCACATCCATACATGACTCCTGGAAAAACCAAAGCTTTGACTATATGGACATTTGTCGGCAAAATAATGTCTCTGCTTTTTAATACTCTGTCTAGGTTTATCATAGTTTTTTTCCCAAGGAGCAAGCGTCTTTTAATTTCATGGCTGCAGTCACCATCCACAGTGATTTTGGAGGCCAAGAAAATAGTCTGTCACTGTGTCACCACAGCGTATTTATTCCAATTATTCACCTACTGAAGGACACCTTTTGGCTTCTTCCAACTTTTGGCAATTATGAATAAAGTGCTAGAAACATCCTTGTGCAGGCTTTTGTGTGGACATAAGTTTACTATTGTAAGAAACTGCCATACTGCCTTCCAGAGTGGCTGTACCATTTTGGATTCCCACCAGCAGTGATGAGGATTCCTGTTGCTCCAGATCCTCTCTAGCACTTAGTGTTGTGAATGCTCTGGATTTTGGTCATTTTTAGCCTGTACTAGTGTCTCATTTTTGTCTTAATTTGAATTTCTCCAATGACATGTGATGTGAAGTACCATTTTATGTGTTTTTGTATAACTTCTTTAGTCAGGTGTCTCTGTTAGGGTCTTTGGTTCATGTTTGAATTGAGCCTTTTGTTTTCTTATTCTTGAGTTTTGAAAGTTTTTCTTTTAATATTTTGGATGACAGTCCCTTCTCAGATGCATCTTTTGTAAATATTTTCTCCCACTCTGTGGTTTGTGTTTTTACTCTTTTGACAGGATCTTTTACAGAGCAGAAGTTTTAATTTTAATGTAGTCCAGATTATCAATTATTTCTTTCACCAATCATGTCTTTGGTGTTGTATACAGAAAGCTATCACCATACCCAAGGTCATCTAGGCTTTCTCCTTTTATTTTCTAGGAGTTATTATACTTTTGTATTTTATATTTAGGTCTAGGATTCACCTTGAATTAATGTCTGTGAAGGGTGTAAAGTTTGTGTCTATATTTATTTTTCTTATATGTGGATGTCCAGTTGTTTGGGCAATATTTGGTGTCTTATTTCCGCTCCATTGCGCTGCCCTGGTTCCTTTGTCAAAGGGACACTTGACTCTATTTGTAGAGGTCTCTTTCTGGCCTGTCTATTCTGTCCATTGCTTATTGTCTAGTCTGTCACTGATGCCACACTGTTTTGATTACTGTAGCTTTAGAGTAAGTTCTGAAGTCAGGTAGCATCACTCCTCTGCCTTTGCTCTTCTTCTTCAATATTTTGCTGGCTATCTTGGGTCTTCCCATGTTAACTTTAGAATTGATTTGTTGACATCCATAACACTAATTTCTGGGATTTTTCTTGGGATTACCTTAACTCTTAGAGCAAGTTAGGAAACTGACACACTGACAATATCAGGTCTGTTATCCACAAGCATGGAATATCTTTCCATTTTTTTTAGTTCTTTGATTACAATCATCAATCTTGTTTTTTCATCTGGATTCTTGCGGTGTGCCTTAGCATAGTCTGTCACGTTGCTAGAGGCTCTCCAATTTTCCCATATTTCTTGCTTTCTGAATTTCAACAAGAGAAATAAGCTCTAGCCCATTCCTTGATATTTATATGGAGGCAGATAATATCTAGGTAAGCCAGAAGCTGAGTTCGTACTCTCAGAGCTCATTAGTGGAAAGGTGAGGAAATGTGGAAGCTGGTAAAGATTCTGAAACGAAAAAGGGGGAGGGAAACTGAACTAGAGAAGCAGGGACCAGGAGGCTATGGACATTCCCTCAGGCTAAGACTTTCAGAGCACCCAGGTAGAAACGATACTTCTCTGAATGAACTTGTAGGCATGAGGTATGCACTTACTCCCCATCTTGCTTCATGATCACCAAAAGGTATCTGACAAGGTAAGGAGGTTGAGTATATCTTATCCAGCTGAGATTTCTAACATATTCAAATTTTCAAATCCACGGAGCTTAGTTCACAAATGCATAAAGTTTCAGGATGAATTAGTCTTGTATTTTCACATTTTATTTTATATTTAAACTTTTAGGTAGAGCTGAGTAGAATTGGAAAGCTTTTGGATATTTAAGTACTTTTACTTTGGTGATACAACCATGACCAAATGATGTCATTCTTTTGATGGTTGACATTAATAACACTGCTTCTGCTGTATGTAAATCTATGCTCTATGTGAATCATATCTCTTTTTGATGTACTTTGTCAAAATCAAGATTATTTATCATAATAAATAGCTTATTATACAAAGCAAGAGGCTATCTTACAACATCCTCTTCCCTCATTCTGTGTAACTCTATCTTATAAGGTGGTAAGTGAAGTCACTCAGTCATGTCCGATTCTTTCCATATAGCCCACCAGGCTCCTCCATCCATGGGATTTCACAGGCAAGAATACTGGAGTGGGTTGCCATTTCCTTCTCCAGGGGCTCTTCCTGACCCAGGGATCAAACTTGGGTCTCCTGCACTGCAGGCAGACTCTTTACCATCTGAGCCACCAGGGAAGCCCCATAAGGTGGTAAGAATTTTTAAAAAATGCTTTAAATGCTTTTTTAAAAAAATAAGGTGGTAAGCATTTTAAAAAATACAAACTTGGCACAGTTTTAGAGAAAAGCCTCAGAAAAGAGACCTATTTCATGATTCTTTGCATAGACAGCACCTTGATTTTTAAAATAATTTTTTTCCCTGAGTGGGGGAGGAGTCATGGCACAGTCTAATATAACATTAAATTGTGCAAATTCAGTCCACTAGAGTATCAGACTTTTAAATGACAAAGGAAACCTAAGTTTGTTTTCGTGTCTGTGAGTGTTTCTGTTTTGTAAACACACTAATATATTTGAAATGGACATCTGTAAAGCACAGGGAGCTATACTCAATATTGTGTAAAAATTTAAATGGGGAAATAATTGGAAAAAGAATAGATATATGTGTATGTATAACCGAATCACTTTGTTCTACACCTGAAACTAAGACAACACTGTAAATCAAATATTGTTGACTGTTTAATTGGTAAATTGTGTCCAACTCTTTTGCAACCCCATGGACTGTAGCTCGCCAGGCTCCTCTGTCCATAAGATTATCAAGGCAAGAATACTGGAGTGAGTTGTCATTTCCTTTTCCAGGGTATCTTCCCAACCCAGGGAATGAATGAACCCATGTCTTCTACTTGGCAGGCACATTCTTTACCGCTGAGCCACTTGGAAAGCCCTAAAGTCCAAAATAAAATACAAATTAAAAAAAAAAAATAAAACAAAAAGCAGAGCCTTGGTGGGATGAGGATTAAGGTGGGAGGAAGGTTCAAGAAGTAGGGGATATAATGTATACTTATGACTGATTCATGTTGATATTTGGCAGAAACCAACACAATTTTGTAAAGCAATTATCCTTCAATTTAAAAAATAAATAAAATTAAAAAAAGAAAACAAGCTCCTTGGTCTTTATCTGCATTCATCTTCATTATCTCTCTGAAAACTCAGAAGGCAAGCCACTCTTGTTCACCCTCTCGCGTTAGATCAAGTCCCTTTGCCTTTTGGCAATAAACCCAGCTGCAGTGACATACTTGTGAGATGAATGTCTAACTCCACCTCTAGACAGAAAGAACCCTGAGGGCAGGTCTGAGGGAGGTCTGTTCTGCCTTCAGTTGTATCTCCAGCATCCAGCCCAGTGCCAGGCTCTTAGTAGGTACACAGTAAATATTTTTTTAATGAATGAATGAATGCATATCTTATCATTAAAAATTAAGCTTATGGCATCCAGTCCCATCACTTCATGGCAAATAGAAGGGGAAAAAGTGGAAGCAGTGACTTAAATAAGTAAAATAAGCAGTGACTTAAATAAGTGAAATAAGCAGTGACTTAAGTGACAGAAATAAGCAGTGACTTAAACAAGCAGTGAAATAAAAATAAGATTGAATTTTCTTGGGCTCCAAGATCACTGTGGATGGTGACTGCAGCCATGAAATTAAAAGACACCTGCTCCTTGTAAGGAAAGCTATGACAAACCTAGACACTGTAGCAAAAAGCAGAAACATCACTTTGCTGACAAAGGTCCATAAAGTCAAAGCTATGGTTTTCTAGTAGTCATGTACACATGTGAGAGTTGAGCCATAAAGAAGGCTGAACACCAAAGAGTTCATCCTTTTGAACTGTGGTGCTGGAGAAGACTCTTAAGAGTCACTTGGAATGCAAGGAGATCAAACTAGTCCATCCTAAAGAAAAACATTCCTGAATATTCACTGGAAGGGATGCTGGAGTGCCAATACTTTGGCCACCTCATGTGAAGAGCCAACTCATTGGAAAAGACCCTGATGCTGGGAAAGATTGAAGGCAAATGGAGAAGTGGGTGGCAGAGGATGAGATGGTTAGATAGTATCACCGACTCAATGTACATGAATTTGAACAAATTCTGGGATATAGTGGAGAATAGAGGAGTCTCAAGTGCTTTAATTCATGGGGTTGCAAAGAATCGGACATGACTCAGCAACTGAATGACAACAACAGCAATGCGTATATTATACAATTATGGTCTGGCTGTTCTGTGTGTGTGCGTGCGTGTGTGTGAGTGTGTGTGTGTGTGTGTGTGTGTGTGTGCTCAGTTCCTCAGTCGTGTCTGACTCTTTGTGACCCCATGGATTGTAGTCCATTAGGCTCCTCTGTCCATGGAGTTTTCCAGGCAAGAACACTGGAGGGCGTTTCCATTTCCCTCTTCAGGGGATCTTGAACCAGGGATCGAATGCTCATCTCTCTGGTGTCTCCTACATTGGGAGGCAGATTCTTTACCACTGCTCACCTGCTGCTGCTGCTAAGTCGCTTCAGTCGTGTCCGACTCTGTGCGACCCCATAGACAGCAGCCTATGAGGCTCCTCTGTCCCTGGGATTCTCCAGGCAAGAGTACTGGAGTGGGTTGCCATTGCCTTCTCCTAGGAAGCCCTAAACCAGGCAATAATTATTGTCATAAAGAAAACTTATGACAGTCTCTAGAACTGGCACAAATGTAGGAAGAGCAATAAGTTTCTTGATAAAAAGTTGTTGATTATCACACAGACTTCACAGTCGATTTGAGATCCCTTTTGGGAATCAGTTTGGCAGGGGCGGTGATTGTCAACTATTTCTTTCTTTTTATATATTAATTTGATTTTTTCTATGGTTTTTCTTCATTTTATTCTCTCTGTCCTCCAAAGTCTTTTATTTTGATTTTCTCCAAATGTAACTGTGTACTACGTTCATGCAAATATATATTTTTAAATTACTATTTTTTTTTACCAGACCAGTGGATGATTAATCTTTTTAAAAAAATTTATTTATTTTAATTGGAGGCTAATTACTTTACAATATTGTAGTGGTTTTGGCCATACATTGACATGAATCAGCCATGGGTGTACATGTGTTCCCCATCCTGAACCCCCCTCCCACCTCCCTTCCCATCCCATCCCTCAGGGTCATCCCAGTACACCAGCCCTGAGGATCCTGTCTCATGCATCAAATCTGGACTGGTGATCTGTTTCACACATGATACTGTACATGTCTCAGTGCTATTCTTTCAAATCATCCCACCCTCGACTTCTCCCATAGAGTCCAAAAGACTATTCTTTATATCTGTGTCTCTTTTGGTGTCTCACAGATAGGGTCATTGTTACTATCTTTATAAATTCCATATGTATGTGTTAGTATAGTTTATTGGTGTTTTTCTTTCTGACTTACTTCACTTTGTATAATAGGCTCCAGCTTCATCCACCTCATTAGAACTGATTCAAATGTATTCTTTTTAATGGCTGAGTGATACTCCATTGTGTATATGTACCACGGCTTTCTTATCCATTCGTCTGCTGATGGACATCTAGGTTGCTTCCATGTCCTGGCTATTATAAACAGTGTTGCAATGAACACTGGGGTACACGGGTCTCTTTCAATTCTGGTTTCCTCAATATGTATGTCCAGCAGTGGAATTGCTGGGTCATATGGCAGTTCTATTTCCAGTTTTTTAAGGAATTTCCACACTGTTTTTCATATTGGCTGTACTAGTTTGCATTCTCACCAACAGTGTAAGAGGGTTCCCTTTTCTCCACACCTTCTCCAGCATTTATTGTTTGTAGACTTTTGGATAGCAGCCATTCTGACCAGTGTGAGATGGTACCTCACTGTGGCTTTGATTTGCATTTCTCCAATAATAAGTGATGTTGAGCATCTTTTCATGTGTTTGTTAGCCATCTGTATGTCTTCTTTTGGAGAAATGTCTGTTTAGTTCTTTGGCCCATTTTTTGATTGGGTCTTTTTTTTTTTTTTTCCTGGAATTGAGCTGCAGGAGCTGCTTGTATATTTTTGAGATTGATTCTTTGTCAGTTGCTTCATTTGCTATTATTTTCTCCCATTCTGAAGAATGTCTTTTCACCTTGCTTATAGTTTCCTTCATTGTGCAAAAGCTGTTAAGTTTAATTAAGTCCCATTTATTTTTGCTTTTATTTCCATTACTCTGGCAGGTGGGTCATAGAGGATCCTACTATGATTTATGTCAAAGAATGTTTTGCCTATGTTTTCCTCTAGGAGTTTTATAGTTTCTGGTCTTACATTTAGATCTTTAATCCATTTTGAGTTTATTTTTGTATATGGTGTTAGAAAGTGTTCTAGTTTCATTCTTTTACAAGTGGTTGGCCAGTTTTCCCAGCACCACTTGTTAAAGAGATTGTCTTTTCTCCATCGTATATTCTTGTCTCTTTGTCAAAGATAAGGTGTCCATAGGTGCATGGATTTATCTCTGGGCTTTCTTGGGTGATTAATCTTAATCTCATTTTTGTTGGTTTGGTTTGGTCTGGTTTGAGTTTTTCTTTCTTTTGACCACTCAGCATCTTAGCCCCCTCAGCATCACAGTGAAAAGATGGAGTGCTAACCACTAGACTGTCAGGGAACTCCCTTAAGTTATGGAAACCAAATTTCTGATGAACAAAATGGCAACAGAATCTCAGGGGGAAAATCTATTATATATTCTTTTCTTGATTTGCATGCGTGAGTGCTAAGTCACTTCAGTCGTGTACGGCCCTTTGTGACACTGTGGACTATATTCTGCCATGCTCCTCTGTGCATGAGGATTCTCCAGGCAAGAATACTGGCTGAATACTGGATCCCTTCCTCCAGGGGATCATCCTGACCCAGGGATCAAACCCACGTCTCTTATGTCTTCTGCATTGAGAGGCAGGTTCTTTACCACTAATGCCACCTGGAACACCCTTTGATTTGCATATGAAAGTTTTCATTTTTCCAACATCTAAAATATTATAGGTACTGTATTTAATAATTTCACCTCTGCAAAACAATTTTAAGAGACTTTTACGATGTCTTCCTGTCAATAAAATTTTGACAGCAGGCAGAAGTCTGTCTGGTGAAGCAAAGGTTGATTGAGTACCTTCCCTTGAAGGTATTTAGGTTTGAATTTTGAATTTACGGTGGCATTTTGGTCCTCTTATTACTAAGAACCTACACAATTTTATTTTATAATGTTTTCTAATGAATTTCAAAATCTGGTTATATTTAAACAGCAACTGAACTGAACTGAACTGATGGGAGCTTTCCCTGGAGAAGGCACTAGAATCCCATGGACGGAGGAGCCTAGTGGGCTACAGTCCACGGGTGGCAAAGAGTTGGACACAACTGAGTGACTTCACTTTCACTTTCTTTCAAGCCATGTATTAGACTTCCCTGGTGGCTCAGACGGTAAAGCGTCTACCTACAATGTGAGAGACCCAGGTTCGATCCCTGGGTTGGGAAGATCCTCTGGAGAAGGAAACGGCAACCCACTCCAGTACTGTTGCCTGGAGAATCCCATGGATGGAGGAGTATGGTAGGCTACAGTCCATGGGGTCACAAGAGTCGAACATGACTGAGCAACTTTATTTTTTATTTTTATTTTTTATGGGAGCTTTAAGAAAGAAATGAACACTGTCAAGATATGACCTGCCAGGCAGATGAAAGCCACATCCACTGCAACTGATCAGAAACATAACAGGACGTTTTTAGGCCCAAGGATTTAGCCAAGATGATTATACAGTATGAGGAAGAAGAAATAAAATAAAGTCAACAAAAGATATTTTGAAAATTGATACCTCAACCTCAGGCCTGATTCTTTTCTGAGACAAGTAAATGACATTCTCCTCTGGTTCTCAGAAATATGTCACTATGAGGAAAGATGCAAGGAAGTTTAATTTGCTCAAAATTAAATTTTAGAAATTATTTGTTACATGGAGGGAGTACAATATGTATTTCTTGAATAAAATGATTTTGTTTAGGGAGTGCAGTTACTCCTGGTTGCTATTTTTTCCATGTTTCTAGCAACAGTGGTTGAATCATTTCCATGAGGTGGAATTGAGCCTGTTTGTTCTGAGGCCTTTGTAGTAGTGAGGTTTTTCATTAGATCATTGGTGGGGCTTTGAGCAAGCTGCCCTTCTATAAAATGGAAGACCAAATCTGACTCTGTATTGGATCTGTTTCTTTTACTTTTATATTCCATTGTTTTTGCCTCCGCTCAAGAATGTGGCCCACAGTCTGAAATAAACAGGAGAGCCCATTCTCAAGGCTTGGACCTTTAAAGGTATAATACTTTTCCATTCTTATAGAGATAAAAAGTTGTAGAACAGAAAATAACATTTGTCTTGTTGGAGGTTTATAGGGACACGTGGCCAGACCTACGTGGACAGCTGCAAGAACAAAGGATTCCTGCACTAAGAATTTACAGCAACAGCATCCCCCATCCGTTCAGTGTAAAAGAAGCCTGAATTCTACCTTGGGGAGATGGTTCTTTCATCTCCCCAAGTTCACCGTCTTCTTGGTCATCTGGCTTTCTGAATAAAGTCGCCATTCCTTGCTACAGCACCTTGTCTCCTGAATTATTGGCCTGCTGTGCAGGAGTGGGGTGAATTTGGACTTGGTGGCACTTCCTGGGAGCTTTGTCTGAGGCTTACCACCTAGAGAATTTGCATAATCTGCTCTGAAGAGATCTGAAGCTTACATAAGCCCAAAGTTTACCTTGGGGCTTCCCTGGTGGCTCAGATGGTAAAGAATCTACCTGCAGTGCAGGAGACTCTCCTTTGATCTTTGGGTCAGGAAGAGCCTCTGGAGAAAGGAATGGCAACGTATTCCAGTATTCTTACCTGGAGAATTCCATGGATAGATGAGCTGACAGTCTATAGTCCAAGGGGGTCACAAAGAGTTGGACATGACTGATTGACTAACACTTTCACTTTCAAAATTTATCTTAATTTCATCATTGAAGTTGGACAGGATGGAGGGTGATCTCTGGGGCCTGGATAAACTGGTTACAGAAATGATGGATTACTATTTGGGTGCCCGTGGGGCTGGCTAAGGCACTCTCAATATTTGGGTGCAAAATAGTCTTGGTCTCAGAGATACTTAACAGAGGGTTTTGGAATGTGACAACTAAGGATTAAAGGGATGTTTCTTAGGTCAAGGAATTTTATTTTTTAAAGGGAATTTTATAACCTTTCTTTATAAAAGGACGGAAGACTAGAGAATGACACATATCTCACAAGGATTGGTTGGTGATAATGTCATATATTTTGGAGGTGTTTTTGAAAAGTTGGGGAAATAATATCCTCAAAGATAATGGATTTTGTACAGAAGAACAATTACTGGGGAAATAAAGGTCATACAGAGCGTCTATATTACATCCACAAGACCCCTTTGTTTTATGCCAACAGCAGGACTTTCATTCACTTAGAGATCTTGGACTGAAAAGGTGTTTATTATGCAATTAATTAAGGATGACAGGGTTTCTAAAAATGCAACTGTGGCATCTTTGACTTCATTAATTAAGGCAAACATTTATTGAATACTCATCATGTGCTGATAATTTGTTAGCTTCTGAGAAGACAAAGATGTCTGTTGCATTTTCTTTGCTTGACAGCAGTATTCCACTGACTAAGAAGCTCATAAAAAGGACATGCCTGGTAAGTCCTTATACAGTACAAAATACAATTTTTGGTTTTTCTATAATAAACAATTTTTTTCCCTCCCTGGACAAAACATTCCTGGAATTACAGTAGTTCTAGAAGAAGTCTTGGGTGAGAGGGATCCAGAGAAACCAGATTATGGGAGGGATAGCAGTAAGCACGTGCAACCTCAAAGTGCCTTGGCAGGCACTGCTGCTAAGTCACTTCAGTCGTGTCCAACTCTGTGTGACCCCATAGAAGGCAGCCTACCAGGCTCCTCCGTCCCTGGGATTCTCCAGGCAAGAACACTGGAGTGGGTTGCCATTTCCTTCTCCAATGCATGAAAGTGAAAAGTGAAAGTGAAATGCTCAGTCGTGTCCAACTCTTGGCGACCCCATGGACTGCAGCCTACCAGGCTCCTCCGTCCATGGGATTTTCCAGGCAAGAGTACTGGAGTGGGGTGCCATTGCCTTCTCCATTGACAGGCACAACAGTCTTCAAATATTTGGAAAACTCTTGGGGGAAGGAGAGTAGTCTTTTTCTGTTGTTCAGAGGTCAGAACTGCGAAGTTAGGTGTAAATAGCTCTATATGAGGTTGCTTCTTCCAAATGATTGTTAGGGTTTCCAACATTGGTGTTGGCTCTCTCTTGATCCCAGGAGTTCAAGCAGAAGCTGGGTACCCATATTTCAGGGCAGAAATATAGACAGGCTTCCAAATAAGGAAGAAGTAGCATTGGATGAGCTCTCCGAACTCAATAGTTTGTTGTTCCAGATTTTTGGATGAGGATGAACACGTGTCACAAGGTTGAAGAGCAACTGAGGAACAGATGAGTTTGGGAGAAGCTAATTAGTGTCAAATATATACAGCAGTACACAGTGTTAATTTGCTTTTCATAGATGCTTTGTTTCCCTGGATACTTTGCAAAATTAGATAAGTAAAAACCATGAAATAATGATATTGCTTATGAAAAGGATGCCTTTCAAACACTTTCATTGTAGACCAAAAAGGTTAAAATTCACACATGGTTTCTAATTTAAGAGCAGAGAGTGGGTTTCTTAGAAAATAAGAATCACTGCTGCATTCTCCTATAAATGAAAATCAAATCATCATAGTGGTGAGCCCATAAAGTCTCAGGATATCCCGGGGAGGTTTGAGAAAATGAATTATTACAGCCTAATCTACATTATGGAAGGAAAATAATATAATCTTTTAAAAGTGAAATAGAGGTTCCAAAATATTTTAAAGGAGCCACAAATAATAAAATGTTTTTTAGCCACAAAGTGAATTTTTGAATCTAAAGTGGGAACACATATGTTTTGTACAAAATTAAATCTTCGTGTCTGTGATTGTAAGAAGCCCTTAATTGAGCTGTGAGCCCAGCAATATTGTATTCTTAGTGAGTGTAACTAATAGAGCTGAAGGATGAGGAAGGTTCTAAGTGAGATATTTCCCCTCTGATACTGTATCATCAGATTCCCAAACATGCATGTTGATGCCTGTGCCAGCCCATTGCACAGCCCACCATGGGGTCTCAGAAAGGAAAGTTAATATCAAATGAAAACATTTGCTCTCTCTACTCTTAGGACTTTCATTCAGCCTCTTGAAAAAGAACCAGTTTTTTTTATAGATCTTGTGATAGACTTTTCTCCCAACTTTTGCTTGGTCCCTTTCAGTTCTTGTAATCGTTTGGTTTGGAGATACACAGTGGACACAAAGGCAAAGACAGATGGTATGTGCCGTGTGTCCTTTCGCCCCTCCAGCCAAATAATAAAAAAAAAATTGACAATGCCCAGTATGTGGGTCTATCTGAAAACCAAACAGCCCTTCTATGGCTGTGGCTCGTGGGACTCAAAAGCGCAATTTGACAATGGGCATTGAGAGCCTTTGTTCTCGGTGCTCAGGGACCACTCCTGGGCTTTAGAGCTGGAGGTGATCATACAGGTCACACAGACCAGTAGCTTCCAAAACTGCCTCTGTTTCAGAGTCACTGGAGCAGCTTTTAAGAAAAATTCACACCGTTGAGCTTATACCAGATCAGGTGGAGTTGAGTTCTCAGGAGTGGGTCTGGCAATCTCCCCTGGTGATTCTGGCTTGGGATCACTGATCTGGTCTTAATCTTTACTTAATAGAGGTCTGGAGAGATGGGATTCTATATCATGGAGAAATTTAGATTTAATAGAATTAAATGACTTGTCCAAGTGTTGGTTCATGGCAGAACTAGGGCCCGAACCTGTATTTGCTTGATTCCAATTTTCTTTTCATACCACCATCTACTCCTATGGCCAGCATCACTAGAAAGCACATAATTTCTACCCATTTGTGAATAAAAGAAGTGTGCACAAACATGCACACACACACACACTCCAGACCTTTCTTTGGCTTTTTGATCACCTCTGACATGCCTTTATCCAATTCCATCATTTGACATTTTAATCATCTCCTTGACAGAGTTCACTGAGCTCCATCTTTGGCTGTCTAACTCAGCCTCCTCTTAAGACTTTGAAGGCTGTTCATTGTTTCCACTCATTTTCTGCTAAGACTGTTATTCATGGTGGGGCTGGGTTTTACCTTGTCTCACCACATTTTGTCCTCTCCTGCCTTCAAGTCTAGGGATGTTTAGGTCACCTATATTCATCTCCAAGTGATTTGTCTTTTCCCTTATTATTTCCACATCTTCATCTGTTTGCTTTGAGCTTTGAATTATTTCTTCCACCTGATTTTGTGATTCCCTAACCTGATTCTCCAGTGGGACCTTCTTCCACCTCAATTCTCCTGCTGAACATTTTAGTCCTTAGATGCTTAGCTCGTAAGTACATATTTATATTTTCTCTAAGGAATTGACTCATGTGATTATGGAGGCTGAGAGATTAATACAAGATCAGCAGCTGACTGTTGGAGGCCCAGAAATAGCGATGGTGTGGCTCCAGTCTGGTTTGAGAGTCTGATGACCAAACCATGTGTAAATTATCGTCTGAGTCTGAAGACAGGAGAAGACCACTGTCCTAGATCAGAGAGATTCTCTCTTAGCCTTTTATTCCATTCTTGTCTTCAAAGTGTTAGATGGCCTCACCCATATCGGGGAGGGCAACATACTTTACTAACATTTAATTCAAATGTTAATCTAATCACAAGCACTGGTGGAGACACACACGGGAGGAATGTTTAACCAAGTATCTGGGCACCCAGTGGTCCAGTCAAATTGACACATGCAGTTGGCAAGTTCACCTTGTGTAGTTGTACCCGTATACAGCTCCTGAGCTGACACTCAATCTCTGAAAAAAGACAACAACAAGGTAGTGATTCTGCCTTGCAGGATACAACTCTCCCAAGTACAGCTGGAGACTCATCCACCCCTTCTTCGGGACAGCTTACACCCTAACCTCTTGCCTGTCACTTCGTCGTTGTTGTTTAGTTACTCAGTCATGTCCAACTGTTTGAAACCCTATGGACTGTAGCCCACCAGGCTCCTCTGTCCATGGGATTCTCCAGGCAAGAATACTAGAGTGGGTAGCCGTTTCCTTCTCCAGGGGATCTTCCTGACCCAAGGATAGAACCCACATCTCTTGCATTTGTGGGCAGATTCTTTATCACTGAGCCAGCAGGGAAGCCCAACTGTCACTTTACCAAGGATGAAATTAGAGCCTGTCTACAGCCATATTTTGAAAGAACTAGATTCATTCACTGTAGCTAGTGCAAGGAGTAGATACGTTGTTAGTATTCAAGGTAAATGCAGCGGCCAGTGATAGTATAGTTTACCAGGTCACCATGCCTCCACTTCAAATACAAGATGTCACCCTTCAGCTGTTACTCCATAAGGACCTCTTTAATGGATCCTAATTAATTACCAACTTTTACAGTCATCTGCCCGACTCTGATTCCTTCCTTGTTTCTGGAGCTCCCCTAACTGACAGCGACAGTAGATAAGAGGTCAGTGCTGGATGACCTCTGCACTGTTGGGGGGGCGGTCAGGAGGAGAAGTGGTAGTCCCACCATGGACCGTGGGTTCTAGCCCCTGAGTGTGAGCTCAGTGAAAGTGCAAGTCTCTAGCACCGCCTCCATTCCACTTTGCCTCCTCAGTCCTTCCAGCATGTTTACAGCCAAGTCACTGTCACAATCCTGCTTTCACATTTTTGTTACTAATCGTTCCATTCAAAATAACCAGAAACCTTTCTCTTTCCCTGGCCGGAAACTGACTGATGTATTCAGGTAGTGAGACTTACAGGGAAGAGTTTATATACGTATATGAACACATATAGTGACCTTGACCATAAGTTAGGAAACAATAGAGAAATCTTCATAGGCTCATCTAACAGAGCAGCGAGTCTTTTGAGCTCTGCCTGGTAGCAGTTGGGGTTCTCAAGTGGCGCTAGTGGTAAAGAGCCTGCCTGCCAATGCTGAAGACTTAAGAGATGCAGGTTCAATCCCTGGATCGGGAAGATCCCCTGGAGGAGGGCATGGCGACCTACTCCAGTATTCTTGCCAGGAGAATCCCATGGACAGGGGAGCCTGGTGGGCTATGGTCCATAGGGTTGCAAAGGGTAGGACATGACTGAAGCGACTTAACACGTGTGGTAGCCGTTCCTCCAAGAGCTGATTCTTCCCCCATGGCTCGGTCCAAGGTAACTGCACCTTGCAGAGGCAGCTGTGCAGCTTTCAGGGGCTGCTTTTTCCCTGCTCTGTTCTCTACCCTCCCTCCCTCGTGGGGTGACTGCCCTGTCCCTCACAGAAGCCAGTCAGGGTGAGACCTTAGGCTTGCCATGAGCTTGCACCCAACAAAACAGTGAGAGAGCAGGAAACCTAATATCTGTCATCTACACTCATGATATGATTGGTTAATACTGCAATGACTTTCAGTGCGTGGTCATCTCCAGTAGGCACTTTCTTCCTAAGCATTTAATCTCCAATTTGAAACTACAACTTTTTCCCATTGAAGGCATTTTAGGCATCAGGCAGAGGCTTTTCATCAAGGCACCCCCAGGGATGCTGTGGCTCACAGTACTGGCTGAGCCAGCTCTGAGGCTCACCTTGAGAGGTCTCAACAACGTGACTGCTTTTGTGGAGGATGGGGGGCATGATACTCCTAGAAGGCTGGGAATATGCAGATAGAGCCCCTTTCTGATTCATTCATTCACTTGTGAGAAATAAAATTACCACTCATCACATAAAGCAGGCACTGTGCCAGGCACTTTTTGTTTTGAATATTTAAGATGATATGCAGCCTTATTTAATACGTTTCTAACACAAAGACTCTTGTCCTCATAACTTAGATTTCATTTCTTAGGCTCCTGCATTATTTCTACCTGTGATAATGAAGCTTCTCACAAAGCTGTATTCTATATGTTCTCTTGGTTAAAGACAATGTATGGCAAAACCAATACAATATTGTAAAGTAATTAGCCTCCAATTAAAATAAATAAATTTATATTAAAAAAGATATTCCTGTAGGAAAATCAGTTTGCCAAGATAATAAAGCACTACTTAGTAATCAGAGAATATTCATGAGTCATCTTTGATGTGTGTTTATTTAAGACAAAGGCTAAAACATCAGGAAGCCTCCATAAGCCTCTTATCCTTCTCCATCAGAGGACAGATAGAATGAAAACCACAATCAGAGAAATTAACCAATCTAATCACATGGACCACAGCCTTGTCTGTCTAACTCAATGAAACTATGAGCCATGCCCTGTAGGGTCACCCAAGACATGGGTGGAGAGTTCATGGGTCATGGTGGAGAGTTCTGACAAAACGTGGACCACTGGAGAAGGGAATGGCAAACGATTTCAGTATTTTTGCCTTGAGAACCCCATGAACAGTATGAAAAGGCAAAAAGATAGGGCACTGAAAGATAAACTCCCCAGGTTGGGAAGTGCCCAGTATGCAACTGGAGAAGAGTGCAGAAATAACTCCAGAAAGAATGAAGAGACAGAGCCAAAGCAAAAACAACACCCAGTTGTGGATGTGACTGGTGATGGAAGTAAAGTCCGAGGCTGCAAAGAGCAATATTGCATAGGAACCTGGAATGTTAGGTCCATGAATCAAGGCAAATAGTGGTCAAATAGGACATGGCAAGAGTGAACATCAACATTCTAGGAATCAGTGAACTAAAATGGACTGGAATGGGTGAATTTAACTCAGATGACCATTATATCTACTACTGTGGGCAAGAATCCCTTAGAAGAAATGGAATAACCATCATAGTCAACAAGAGTCTGAAATGTACTACTTGGGTGAAATCTCAAAAACGACTGAATGATCTCTGTTCATTTCCAAAGCAAGCCATTCAATATCACAGTAATCCAAGTCTATGCCCTGACCAGTATTGCTGAAGAAGCTGAAGTTGAATGGTTCTATGAAGACCTACAAGGCCTTCTAGAACTAACACTCAAAAATGATGTCCTTTTCATTATAGGGGACTGGAATGCAAAAGTAGGAAGTCAAGAGATACCTGGAGTAACAGGCAAATTTGGCCTTGAAGTACAAAAAGAAGCAGATCAAAGGCTAACAGAGTTTTGCCAAGAGAACATGCTGGTCATAGCAAACACCCTCTTCCGACAACACAAGAGAAGACTCTACACATGGACATCATGAGATGGCCAACACTGAAATCAGATTGATTATATTCTTTGCAGCTGAAGATGGAGAAGCTCTATAGAGTCAGGAAAAACAAGACCAGGAGCTGACTGTGGCTCAGATCATGAACTAGCCAAATTCAGACTTAAATTGAAGAATGTAGGGAAAACCACTAGACCATTCAGTTCAGTTCAGTTCAGTTCAGCCGCTCAGTCATGTCCGACTCTTTCTGACCCCATGAATTGCAGCATGCCAGGCCTCCCTGTCCATCACCAACTTCCGGAGTTCACTCAAACTCACATCCATCGAGTCAGTGATGCCATCCAGCCATCTCATCCTTTGTCGTCCCCTTCTCCTCTTGCCCCCAATCCCTCCCAGCATCAGAGTCTTTTCCAATGAGTCAGCTCTTCATATGACTGTATTTGACATATGACATATGAGGTGGCCAAAGTACTGAGTTTCAGCTTTAGCATCAGTCCTTCCAATGAACACCCAGGACTGATCTCCTTTAGGATGGACTGGTTGGATCTCCTTGCAGTCCAAGGGACTCTCAAGAGTCTTCTCCAACACCATAGTTCAAAAGCATCAGTTCTTTGGTGCTCAGCTTTCTTCACGGTCCAACCCTCACATCCACTGGAAAAACCATAACCTTGACTAGACGGACTTTTGTTGGCAAAGTAATGTCTCTGCTTTTAAATATACTATCTAGGTTGGTCATAACTTTCCTCCCAAGGAGTAAGCGTCTTTTAATTTCATGGCTGCAGTCACCATCTGCAGTCATTTTGGAGCCCCCCAAAAATAAAGTCTGACACTGTTTCCACTGTTTCCCCATCTATTTGCCATGAAGTGATGGGACCAGATGCCATGATCTTCGTTTTCTGAATGTTGAGCTTTAAGCCAACTTTTTGACTCTCCTCTTTCACTTTCATCAAGAGGCTCTTTAATTCCTCTTCACTTTCTGCCATAAGGGTGGTGTCATCTGCATATCTGAGGTTATTGATATTTTTCCCTGCAGGTATGACCTAAATCAAATCCCTAACGATTATACAGTGGAAATGACAAGTAGATTCAAGAGATTATATCTATCTGATAGAGAGAGTGCCTGAAGAACTATGGATGGTGGTTTGTGACATTGTATGGGAGGTAGTGATCAAGACCATCCCCAAGAAAAGGAAATGCAGAAAGGCAAAATGGTTTTTAGAGGAAGCCTTACAAATAGCTGAGAAAAGACAAGAAGTGAAAGGAAAAGAAGAAAAGGAAAAATATACCCATTTGAATGCAGAGTTCCAAAGAATAACAAGGAGAGATAAGAAAGCCTTCCTCAGTAATCAATGCAAAGAAATAGAGGAAAGACTAGAGATCTCTTCAAGAAAATTGGAGATTAAAAAGGAACATTTCATGAAGAAATGGGCTCAATAAAGGACAGAAATGGTGTGGACCTACAGAAGCAGAAGATATTAAGAAGAGGTGGTAAGAATACACAGGAGAACTATACAAAAAAGATCTTCATGACCTGAATAACCACAATGGTGTGATCACTCACCTAGAGCCAGATATCTTGGAGTGTGAAGTCAAGTGGACTTTAAGAAGAAGTAGTGGAACAAGCTACAAAAAAGCTAGTGGAAGTGATGGAATTGTAGTTGAGCTATTTCAAATCCTAAAAGATGATGCTGTGAGAATGCTGCATTCAATATGCCAGCAAACTTGGAAAACTCAGCAATGGCCACAAGACTGGGAAAATTCAGTTTTCATTCCAATCCCAAAGAAAGGCAATGCCAAAGAATGTTCAAACTACCATATAATTGCACTCATCTCACACGCTAGCAAAGTAGTGCTGAAAATTCTCCAAGTCAGTCTTCAACAGTACATGAAATGTGAACTTCCATATGTTCAAGCTGGATTTAGAAAAAGCAGAGGAACCAGAGATCAAATTGCCAACATCCGTTGGATCATCAAAAAGGCAAGAGAGTTCCAGAAAAACATCTACTTCTGTTTTAATGACTATGCCAAAGCCTTTGACTGTGTGATCACAACAAATTGTGGAAAATTCTTCAAGAGATGGGAATTCCAGACGCCCTGACCTGCCTCCTGAGAAATCTGTATGGAGGTCAAGAAGCAACGGTTAGAACAGGACTTGGAACAACAGACTGGTTCCAAATTGGGAAAGGAGTACTTTCCAAATTGGGAAAGGAGTACTTTCCAAATTGGGAAAGGAGTACAAGGCTGTATATTGTCACTCTGCTTATTTAACTTATATGCAGAGTACATCATGAGAAATGCTGGGCTGGATGAAGCACAAGCTGGAATTAAGATTGCCGGGGGAAATATCAATAACCTCAGATATGCAGATGACACCACCCTTATGGCAGAAAGCAAAGAAGAGCTAAAGAGCCTCTTGATGAAAGTGAAAGAGGAGAATGAAAAAGTTGGTTTAAAACTCAATATTCAGAAAACCAACTCCATGGTATCTGGTCCCATCACTTCATGGCAAATAGATGGGGAAACTACAGAAACAATGGCAGTCTTTACTTTTTTGGCTCCAAAATCACTGCATATGGTGACTGCAGCCACAAAATGAAAAGATATTTGCTCCTTGAAAGAAAAGCTATGACAAACATAGACAGCATATTAAAAAGCAGAGAAGTTACTTTGCCAACAAAGATCTGTCTAGTCAAAGCTTTGGTTTTTCCAGTAGTCATGTATGGATGTGAGAGTTGGACTATAAAGAAAGCTGAGCACTGAATAACTGATGCTTTTGAACTGTGGTGTTGGAGAAGACTCTTGAGAGTCCCTTGACCTGCAAGGAGACCCAGCCAGTCCATCCTATAGGAAATCAGTCCTGAATATTCAATGGAAGGACTAATGTTGAAGGTGAAACTCCAATCCTTTGGCCACCTGATGAGAAGAACTGACCCTTTGGAAAAGACCCTGATATTGGGAAAGATTGAAGGTGGGAGCAGTAAGGGATGACAGAGGATGAGATGGTTGGATGGCATCACTGACTTGATGGATATGAGTTTGAGTAAACTCTGAGAGTTGGTTATGGACAGGGAAGCCTTGCATGCTGCAGTCCATGGGTTCGCAAAGTGTCTGACATGACTGAGTGACTGAACTGAACTGAAAACAGTTACTATATCTTGTGTAAAGCCAAGCTGCAGCCTGACCACCCAGTTTCACACATTGTTTGATTTAATATGAAGTTGCTGAGAACTTGGGTTAAGGTCAGGGACAGTGACACAATGATGGCTGTATATTCACGGCTTCCCCGAACAGCATTTAAAATAATAAAAGAAGGAAATAAAGTGAAACTGCTGCTGGGACTATTTATATAACACTGCTCATTTTCTAAATTAAAATAAGTGTACCTT
Source organism: Oryx dammah (assembly GCF_014754425.2). Taxonomy (NCBI): domain Eukaryota; kingdom Metazoa; phylum Chordata; class Mammalia; order Artiodactyla; family Bovidae; genus Oryx; species Oryx dammah. The sequence continues at coordinate 3,026,614 of NW_024070203.1, read as the reverse complement.
CTATAATATTAGAATTTTATATTCCATAGTTTTAGATTCTTATGGATATTTGACATCACTTTAATTTGCCAAAATCGACTTTGTTTCCCTGTATTTGGATCTGTGCTTTCAAGCAGAGCCTGAGAGAAAGACTTGGGTCCAGGTTTATGTAGTTTTTATGTCAGAAGTGATCCTGGAAGTGAAACAGGAGGAGGGAGAACCCGGGTGAGGCTGCATCCTGGCGTCGGTGCAGCCATGGCTGAGGCTCAGAACTGCCCCCTGGAGGCAGAACTGCCCATCTGCATTCCCCCTGGCAGAGGGTCGCCCACCGGGTCCTGAGTCCCTGCAGGTGCCTCTGGGGCCTGAGTGTGGCAGAGCCAGCACCCGCACTAGACACTGGGAGCTGGATGCAGGAGAGAGGCAATGAGGTGGGCATGGGGAGGGGCCGGAGCCTCGGGGAGCTGCCTGTGATGTGACTGCTTTCCTGGGAGGCTGCTGAGGTCAGGGTCCAGAGTGTCGAAGGGCTACCAGTGTTTAGTTGCAAAACAAAAGATCAAACAAGACAGAAATGATTCGTAAGGAAAGTGATCCCGTTTGAAGATTAGCCACTTTCCTTCACTGCTAAAATCTGTGTTTCCATACTTGGTACGAAGACATCTCGCCAGATTTTGAGAGATCATTGACTCACTTAATTAAATATAATAAATCTGCCATTTGAACACTAGGTAGGGTGATTAATCCTGTATTCCTGAGTCTAGTCTCATTTGGAACACACCCCTGGGGCACTTTGTTTTCACTTTTATAAATTATGAACTCAATGAACCTAATGCTTTGCTGATAATGGGTATATACTACATTAAGGCATGCTTGCTTAAACAGATATTCTTCATAACAGATAAAACTGGGAATGACTCTTGTTGTGGTCTAGCTTATTTTCAGGCTTCCTTGTAATTTAGGTTAGTAATTAGAGGATCGTTAAAGCAGTGTGAATGCAAAACCCTCAGAAATTTGAACAAAACAATTATGAAAATGAAAAGAGGATAGGAAACTGGAATGGAAAGATATGGTGAGTGAGAAAACTGAGTGTTTCCCAAGATCCATGTAAAAGAGAAAGAAAAACACCAGTACAGTATACTAACACATATATGTGGAATTTAAAAAGATGGTAATGATGACCCTATATGCGAGACAGCAAAAGAGACACAGATGTAAAGAACAGACTTTTGGACTCTGTGGGAGAAAGCGAGGGTAAGATGATTTGAGAGAATAGCATTGAAACATGTATATTATCATATGTGAAATAGACCACCAGTCCAGGTTCGATGCATGAAACAGGGTGCTCAGGGCCGGTGCACTGGGATGACGCTGAGGGATGGGATGGGGAGGGAGGTGGGAGGGGGGTTCAGGATGGGGGACACATGTACTCCCATGGCTGATTCATGTCAATGTATGTCAAAACCCACCACAGTATTGTAAAGTAATTAGCCTCCAATTAAAGTTAAAAAAAAAAAAGAGTGGATTGTGAGGGAAGGACCCAGGAAGAAATTCTTGTGACTGGACATCAATCAGTGGGGATGGTCTGTGTTACTTTGACTTTTATGCCATTCAGAGCCCTCGGTGGCTTCCTGTTGGTTTTTAGGAGGAGCCTAGGGTCTGCCATCCTCGGGTCTCAGCCAGCTGAGCCCCATTTACCTTTTCAGACCCTATTCTGATTCCAGGGCTCACTAGCAGGGCAATACTCTGTGACTCACCGGATCCGAGCACTTCTCGAACCTAACTCACTGAACATGTGTAAGTGTATCGGAGGCACCAAGGGGCTCACGGCTGAGTGACCTGCCCTGGAGCATCAGCTGGGCAGTGAGGGAGCCAGAATTGGGACTCAGGTCACATCTCGGCAGCTGTGCTTTCCTGGCGTGGATGGTGGTGCTCCCTCCCTTCTGCCTTTGGAAGCCCACTGGTCCTTGACAGCTGAAACCAGGTTCCATGTCCTTCAGAAGGCCTCTGAGGTCGGCTGGCTCCCAGCCTTCCATTCCTCCTTGGGTTGTAGAGTTGTACAGAGGCCTGGGTCACCTGGGCCCAGTCACTCACGCTCTCATAGAGCAGCATGTCTACACATGTGTGTTTCTCCCCTAATCAGGGCCTGCTCCAGTTGAAGGGAGGCCAGCACCTTATTCTAAAACAAGGAGATTTCACTTTTGGCAGAATTGAAGATGAGGAGACCAGGACTCCAGAGCATGGGGCTTTGGCTGGGTCACCTATTGGATGCCCACTGCCTCCTCTGAGTGTGTTCAGAATTCGTGGACGTGAAGTGTGGTTGGGGGTGGGATGATTCTGGCTGCCGTGGCTCCATTTCTACTATTTATTCAAGTAGAAGTTTAGTATGCATTCCAGATTCAAGATAAGTGCAGATTGACAATGTGAAAACCAGAAATGACAGGTAATTTAAGAAACAATAAGAGCAGCCGTGGGGCCTGAAAACACTTCCCTACACTCCTTTCCCATGGAGAAATTGTACTTTTACAGCAGTGGCCAGTGGCCACCATAACAGTATTAATTATAATTTTGCAGGCTTGAATATAAATGAAAAACATACATACATGCAGACACACAGATTTCCAGGGCTTTTTCTGCAGTGAAAATGGAGAGAGTTGAAATACACAAAGACAACATTTCTCGCCCATTTCCTGCCTGACACTTTTGGTCCAAAAGCCAGAAATGCATATGCCTGGTGTGTCGGTGGGTCCAGTTTGCTTCCTTTACTCTTGGCATCAACATTTCCTGGGTTTGGAGATGGGGAAGGCGACCTTGGAAGGTGGCAGTGAACGTGGGACCATGCTTTCCTCACAAAGTGTTGGTTACTGTCTGCATCTCAGGCCTTCCTGGCTAAAAGTATTTATTGAGTGACATCTAATGAGAGTAACATTGGCATTAATGACCATCGACTCCCCAGCCCATCCTAAAGGAAATCAACCCTGAATGTTCATTAGAAGGACTGATGCTGAAGCTGAAGCTCCAATACTTTGGCCACCTGACGTGAAGAGCTGACTCCCTGGAAAAGACCCTGGTGTTGGGAAAGATTGAAGGCAGGAGGAGAAGGGAGGGACAGAGGATGAGATGGTTGGATGGCATCATCGACTCAGTGGACATTAATTTGAGCAAACTCTGGAAAACAGTGAAGGAGAGGGAAACCTGGCATGCTGCAGTCCATGGGGTTGCAAAGAGTCGGACACGACTCAGCAACTGAACAACAGCAATTCCCTTGCACAGGTAGTGGGTGGTTGGGTGGGGACCACAGCATATGCTCCAGGCCTGGTCTCCGAGCCCCGTTCTCTTCCTCCTTCACTGGAGACCCTGAAGCTGGGATGCTCAGGCCACCTCAGCCAGGCCCACCCACCCCCTGGGGACCAGGTGTAGCTGCTGCAGTCAACTACCAGTTTGCTAAGAAATGACTCTCCCTGGTACTCACAAATGCATGGAGAAAATGCCTTTCCTCCACCAATGTTTGATCTTGTCTCTTTTCCTCTGCCTCTGTAGTAGTTCCTTTCAACTTTTGTCACCTCCTAGGTAGAATAAACTCCTTGAGTGCAGGATCTGAACTTCCTGGTTTCCCCTCCCCTTCTTGGGACAGGCTCTCTCTTTCTCAAGAATAGCCTGTCAGACATGTGTGATGGGACACGTGTCATCCCCAAGTGTGAATTTCAAGTAGCATCAATGGGGGAAGAGAATTTTATTAACTTTCTGCGTATTTGATGTGCTGTGCTTAGTCGCTCAATCGTGTCCGACTCTGTGACCCATTGGATTGTAGCTTGCCAGGCTCCCCAGTCCATGGGGTTTTCCCAGCAAGAATACTGGAGTGGGTTGCCATTCCTCCTTGAGGGGAGCTTCCTGATCCAGGGATCGAACCTGCATTTCCTGTGTCTCCTGCATCGCAGATGAATTCTTTACCTGCTGAGCCTGTAGGAAATGCCTTGAAATCTTGAATCTTGAAAGGCCTTAAAATTTTTCTTTTTGGTAAGAATGATTTTCTTTTTTTCGGTCAAGATTGCTGATCTCAGGAAAGAACTCAGCTATTCTGACAAAAAGATGTTTCCTACTTGTTACTGGGTGTGTGTATGTATGTCGGGGGTGGGGAGTGAAGTTGGGAATTTATTTCATCATTTCCGATTAATTTAAAATTTTATTCATTATAAAATTATGTTACAATTAATTAACATTAATTAAAATTTAAAGTTATCCTTTATCCTTAGTGGCTCAGCTGCGCGAGCTGCAGGAGACATGAGTTCAATCCCTGGGTGGAGAAGATCCCCTGGAGGAGGGCATGGCAACCCACTCCAGTATTCTTGCCTGGAAAAAGTCCATGAACGGAGGAGTCTGGCGGCCTACAGTCTGTGGGGTCTCAATGAGTCAGACATGACTGAAACAGCTCAGCAGCAGCAACAGCATCTTCATTCTATATAAATTTTAACTAGATACAGAGAAAACTTCTTGGAAGTAAGAGGCATATCTATTACAAAAAAAGGAAAATTGCTGTATCATCCAGACCTTCTCAAGCTTTTCTGTTGATGTGACCCACTTGTCAGTTCAGTTCAGTTCAGTTCAGTCGCTCAGTTGTGTCCGACTCTTTGCAACCCCATGGACTGTAGCACGCCAGGCTTCCCTGTCCATCACCAACTCCTTTGACCCACTTGAGATCTTGTTAAAAAGCAATTTGGAGTCAGTGGAGCTAGCACAGGGGCCACCATTCTGCATTCCTAACAAGCTCTGGGTGATGCTCCACTTGAGTAGTAAGAAACCACACACAAACCAGCATCACTCTTTACTTTAGAAAGTTTCATACTATGGCAGCATTAGGGATTTTTTTTTAAATCCCATCCAGGGTGGGCTCTGCATAGATAATAACAGTCCCCCTCCCAGGTTCCTGGGAGGATAAAGTGACGTCAGCCCCTGCTCTGCACTATGTGTTTTGTGAGTCAAGACAGCAGAGACTCTGGGATCCCTCCAGAAACTCAGACACCGGGCCTGCCTGGGTGGGTGGAGTCAGCTGTGCTTTTAGCAAGATGCGGGGGGTTGTGGGCATGGTGACGTTTGGGAAGCGCGGACACCATGCAGATGGAGTAACTGGTTCATGGGAAATGAGCCACTGTCCTCTGAGTCTTAAAACCTTCTGAGTTCATTCATTTTCCGTTCACAGGTGAGAAGACTCCTCCACAATCGCAGAAGTAGGGTTCCTGCCCAGACCTTTTGATTCTGAAGCCTGGGCCCTAGAGAGAAGTGAGGTTCCCAAGCAGAAGAGGCCTGGGTGCCTCGCCCTCCTTGCAGAACACCACCCCTCCCCGCCCCTGGCGCTCAGGCCCCTGAGTGGTCCAAGTGCAGCGGCTGTACAGGAGTCACTCTCAGACCCCCTCCTCCTTCCCCTGGGTGGAACCCCGCACTTTGCCCCACACTCAGATGTCCCAGTAGGCTTGCTGAATGCTGACTACATCCTTGGTTAACCTAGGGGTGTATGATTCACGCAGGGATTTCTGAACATAAACTTTTTGCTTGAAAGAAGCACTCCTGTGGGGGGAATTTTAGACTTTGTCAGATTTGTGAGCATGTGCTTTAGGACATAAGGTGTGTGTATATACGTGTGTGTGTACTGTGTGTGTGAAGTATGTGGAGTGTGTGTGCAACATGTGTATGTGGAGTGTGTATGTGTGGAGTGTATGTGTGGAGTGTGTGTGTGGAGTGTGTGTGTGTACTATGTGTGTGGAGTACGTGGAGTGTGCATGTGTGTGTGTGGTATGTCTGTGGTGTGTATGTGTAGTAGGCATGTGTAGTATGGATGCAGTGTGTGCAGTATGTGTGTCTGAGTGATTGTTTAGTATGTGTACGTATAGTATGTGTGTGTGGCATGTGTATGTGTGGAGTATGTGTGTAACATGTGTGTGAAGTGTGTATTATGTGTGTGGAGTGTGTGTGTGGAGTATATGAATGTGGATTATGTGTATATGTGGAGTGTGTATGTATAGCGTGTGTGTGTGTGTGTGTGTGTGTGTGTGTGTGTACCACGTGTATGGAGTATGTATGCGTGCATGTGCGTGGTGGCAGGTGTGGAGATGGCTCCTGGATTTCCACATCTTAGCTCATGGTGGAACCTGCTCTGTGTAAGTCTGGCTTTGGGAGTCCAGACACTTGAAGAGAAGATGTTTCTTCAGGCAAAGTCAGAGCAGAAATGGGTATGGGGGATGAAGGGCAGAGAAGACTTTGGCTCTGGGGTCTGACCAGCAATATCCAGGGCATGAAAGACATGGTTTGGGGACCAGTCCTGTGGGGAATAGTTGTGTCATGAAGACCCCGTGTCCCACCCTGATTATGCCATTTTCAATTTTAAATGCAATTTTTATTTCCAATTTTGCTTTGAAGTTTTCAGAAATAGGCTAATAGGCTCTATGTGCACTGTGTTCCCTTTAGCCACATCTCTTGGTCTTAATTGCCTTTTATCTAAACTTGAGGTCCTTTTCAATTTGCTTGTGTTTCTCACCTCATGGGCACCGATTGATTTTGTTTCTTTTTGTATTTTTGCTAATAGGAATCAGATTGGCTTGCTGATTCTCATTAGGCCTGTTTTGAGTTGATAGCTTCATTTAAAAACTGGGGGGTTTACTCAAAGTTTTTCTTTATCCTATAGTTTTGCCTCTTGGATCAAGACCACTTCTCAGATAATGAATTCAGAGCCCAGAGGAAAACAGGTTCGGTTGTCAAGGCTTTCAATCTGCTTTGCCATTGTTGTAATTTTTATTTTAATGTGTCTACTTAGGAATGTCCAAGCATGTCTTTTTGCCTTTTTTTTTTTCTTTTTGCCTTTTTATACTGTTTACAAGGTTCTCAAAGCAAGAATACTGAGTGGTTTGCCATTTCTTTCTCCAGGGGACCACATTTTGTCAGAACTCTGCACCATGACCTGTCCATCTTGGGTGGTCCTGTCCAGCATGGTTCATAGCTTCATTGAGTTACACGAGGCTGTGATCCATGTGTTTTCTATAGTCAAAGCTATGGTTTCTCTAGCAGTCACATACAGATGTGAGTTGGACCACAAAGAAGGCTGAGTGCTGAAGAATTGATGCTTTCAAATTGTGGTGTGAATAAGACTCTTGAGGGTCCCTTGGACAGCAAGGAGGTCAAGCTAGTCAATCCTAAAGGAAATCAACCCTGAATATTCATTGGAAGGATTGATGCTGAAGCACCAATAATTTAGCTACCTGATGTGAACAGCCATCTCATTATTGGAAAAGACCCTGATGCTGAGAAAGATTGAGGATGGGAGGAGAAGGGGGTGACAGAGGATGAGATGGATGGATGACGTCACCAACTCAATGGACACGAGTTTGAGCAAACTCTGGGAAATGGTGAAGGACAGGGAGGCCTGCTGTGCTACCGTCCATGGTGTCACAGAGTCAGACAGGTCTTAGTGGCTGAACAACAACCACAAAAAGCATGTCTTGATGTTGACGATAACATGTGGAGGAAGAGATCATTTTGTAGGTGTATTTTGACAGGTAAGAGGTATGAAAACCAGCTTGCTACCCCTCTCCTAGATTGACTTGGAAAGTCACTTATTTGGGTCTAAAATGTAGTCATAGGAAAAAAAAATCTACCCTTGGTGAGTGTAAGAGACTTAGGAAAATCTACTGGTTCATATCAAACTATTCTGGTTCCAGTGATATCTTGTGACCAAGGATTGACTAGGCCGCCATAATGAAGAAAAGGAGAGAACCACTTGGAGTGCATTCAAATTCTGAATTAAGGGGCTCAGAGTTTCTTCCTCTGACATGTCTCCCTCTCCAGTCCCCATCAGCACTTGTTCTCCTGTATACATAGACATATACGTATACTCCTCTGCCTTTAGTGCAGATCATTTTATAAGCAATTTGAATTTGGAAATCTATGGGAATTACTTTAATGATGTAGTACATTGGACTTGTATAACAAAGCATGAAAAGTGGGAACTGTCCCTTGGCATACTTTGTATATAGCACATACACAGGCTGTATGTGCATGTGTTTATTTGTGGTGGGCTGAATCTCAATCTATAGTCTTAGGTGGGCAAGAAATGTAACTTTATATTTTACAACTCAACTTCATTTTTTGATCCTGTGCTCTGGTCTGCTGGGAGTAGGCGCAGTGCTGACATCACCCCTTTCTGGAGTTCTCCTTGCCTCCCTTCCTGATGCTACTCCATCATCCAAGGTCCTTCCAGCCTCAGAGTGCAGAGTGGCAGAGAGGAATGGTCCCTGGTCCCTGAGTTCTCACTGGAGTCCCAGAGTCTTGGAGCCCCTGGCCTCCTCATGGCTGACCTTCTGCTGCCTGGCATCACCCTTAGGGAATCTTCTCTGTGCTGTCCATGGTTCTGTTTCCTAGAAACACAGCACAGCCACCACCTTGAAACTGACCATTTCTCTTTGCTTTTGGGACTCCTGCTCTGTTTTCCTTGTTCCTCCTTCCAAGTTTGGTCTGCAACCCATCTTTATTCATCTTATGCCCCCTCAATCCTCTGCTCTTGGCTCCTGGGGACTGAAGCTGGGGTTTCAGCTGGAGGGTCCATCTGCACCCTCCTGAGGCACTGGATCTGGATGTGAATAGGATGGGGAGGGAGCTGGTGGGAAAGTGGAAAAATACCTCAAAGATCAACTCTGTGCTGTCCTGGGGCCTAGATGTGTGTGTTTCATTCTGTGAGAGCTATTCCAGATTACCAGGCTGATGGCTTTTCCTTTAAGTTGCAGGGTCTGCCAGCAACAAGAAATCAACAAGTGTCCACACACTCTTTGTCACGTACCGAATAGCCTATTTGGTAGAAGAGATTCAAATTGTTAGCTGTGCAGTGAAATTTACTGTTTTATTATAAATTTCTAAGGACAATTAATTTTAAAAGATGGCTGGTGAATACACTGTGAAAAGAAGTAGATTGTTAAGTAGCTATGTTAGGCCAAGTTTTTTTCCCTCCTAATAAGGCACTTAAAGTCTTACCTTTTAAATACACGCCTTGATTAACGTGAATTATATCTGCAGCATGACAAATATGTTTCAAAAACAAATAATTTTCATGGAGGGAATTAAAAATCAGAAGTAAATGGATGGGTGTGAAATCCTTTCACTGCAACAATAATAGGATAATTTATGTAATACCTCAAGCATCCAAATCTTTTAATGGATTTTTTGAAATTATAAAAGACTGAAAAAAAAATCAGTTTTGCTGGTTCTCTCCTTCACTGAGTGTTTATTTGAAAAATTCCTAGTTCAGTTAATGTTCTCTTGGAAAGTAATAGTGGCCCTGTCTGGAAGAAGGAGAGAAGAATGGAATTCTTGTGGTTTTTCTTCTCAGAAATTGCTATAGTCATTTTGGGGGACATGCTTTCCCAGTCATTCTTTTTTCTTTCAGTGTTCTGACATAACGTATGGTGCTACATCGTACTTCAGATCTTTATCACAGCTTCAAATCTGATGCACCAGCTTCCATCAGCGTTCATTTACCACTTTGAGGCCCAAATCACATCCTCTCTGGATGTCCATGGTGCTTCTCAGACAATCCATGGTGAAGGATCAAGTTTCTAAACCTGAATGTTCTCTTCCTGTACTAATCTCCTCATAGACACAGCAGCTGGCCCTGGAGTCCGCCCACTCTTGGGGGTGTTCTGGAGCCCCCTGTCTCTGCCCACTCACAGGACTGCTTTCTGAAATGAAGTCCTTGCTCATCATCTCATAGACCCTGCCCATAGCATCCGACAGCATTTGGCCTGTGTTCCAGCTGCCCACCCTCTGTGACTCGTCCCCTCCACGTCTTCAGCGTCCAGTTGAGGAGAGACCTGTGTCCACTACACGGGGCAGCTTTGATTTCTGGGTGGTCCATAACATTCTGAACCACAAATGCTGCTCTCTCATTGCCTCATTTTCAAATGGATTGCTTATTTTAGTGAATGAATGACTAATGAATTTGCAGGGGAAGAAGCAGGGAGTGTTTCCAGTCAGGGAGGAGGAGGGAGGAAGCAGACCGCCATCTGTAGGAAGGGTAGGGGTGGTGGTGTGGAGAGGGGCCAGGATGCTTCACCTGGGTCTTCAGGACTGAGTAAGAGTTTGGGCTCCCTTGTAGCTCAGTCAGTAAAGAATCTGCCTGCAGTGCAGGAGACCCAGGTTTGATTGCTGGGTAGAGAAGATTCCCTGGAGAAGGAAATGGCAACCCACTCCAGTATTCTTGCCTGGAGAATCCCATGGACAGAGGAGCCTGGCGGGCTACAGTCCATGGCGTCACAAGAGTCAGACACGACTTAGCGACTAAACCACCACCACCACCACCAAGAGTCTGGGGAGCGTCCACCCCTGATTTGAAGAAGTGTGTGTGTGTGTGTGTCTGTGTGTGTGTGTCTGTGTGTGCGTGCGTGTGTGCCCGTGTGCAGAGGGGGGCATTTATGAGGACGAGAACGCCAATTTGTGCATCACCTTTTCCTAACTGAATTTTTATCCAGATAACTCGATTCCCATCTAGCGGAAAGCAGAGATCAGGGATGCCCCACCCTGCATGCATCGCCCCCCTCTGGTCACATGTTGCACAGCGCCACTCCAGTATCATGCCCAGGACATCAACGTGAGTTCAACCCACCGAGTGGACTTAGATTTACCCCGGTTTGTGTGCATTCACTTTTGTGTGTGTGTTTGTTTAGATCTATGCAAGTTCATCACGTGAAGGTTCGTGTGGCCGCGATCAGTCAAGAGAACACAGTTCCATTGCCACACGGACTGGTCTGGTTGGCCTTTCAAGCCACCCTCTCTCTGTTCCTCTGGCTTTCCTACTCCTCAGGCCCGACCACTGCGCATGTGTCCTCCATTTCCAAATTCGGGCATTTCAAAAATGTTACATAGATGGATGCACTCAGCATGCAACCTTCCAGGATTGACTTTTTTCCTTCAGCAGAAATCTAATTATTATCTCTATTGATAGATATATTGTTATATTCTAATTGTTTTCTATATTGTTATTCTAATTGTTATCTATATTGATATTTTGTTATCTATATTGATTGTAATCTATATTGATAATTTCTTTTTATTGCTAAACAAGAGTTCCACAGTATGGATGCATAAGAATTTGTTTAACCATTCACCTGCCAAAGGACCTCTGGGCTGATTCCAGCTTTAAAAGTGAAAGTGAAAGTCTCTCAGTCATGTCTGACTCTTTGCCACCCCATGGACTGTAGCCCTCCAGGCTCTTCTGTCCGTGGAATTCTCCAGGCAAGAATACTGAAGTGGGTTCCCTTCTCCAGGGAATCTTTCCAACCCAGGGATTGAACCCAGCTCTCCTGCAGTGCAAGCAGATTCTTTACTGTCTGAGCCACCAGGGAAGCCCAAGAATACTGGAAATAAGAAGTCATGTAAGTATACAGGTTTTGTGTGAAAATAATCTTTTATTTCTCTGGGAAAATGCCAAAGAGTACAACTGCTGGGTCATGAGATAGCTGCATGTTTAAACTTGCTGTTTAATATTGTTTCCCTACTCTACTTTTTTGTATTACAATTCAAAGTCCAGTTGCTGGAGCAGTTGTGGCTCTGATAAGAACCCCCGAATAAAACTTTCTTCCCTTCTTAGTCTTTTTGCCTCTTGCAAAATAGTCTTAAAAAGATCTCATTTTATACTTGAAGCAATTCTACAAGCTCAATGGCATTTTAAAGGAAAACTGAAACACAAAAATGTTAAGTAAATTGATTATACAGGGAATTAATGTTACGGTTTGAAGGAAATCCCAAGACCCCTAACATAGAACTTTTTGAGCCATAGCTAACACCATATTAATGGTGCATGAAATCAACAAAGATTGTCACAACCAGAAAGTTTTTATAAAGAAAGAGACTAGACTAGACTACAAAATACCATAGTGCATCACACATAATAAGGTATATATTGTGCAGTCTTTGTGCATTTTTAGGAGACCAGAGCTTTAACCTCTGAGCTACGGAGCCACTTTATATGTATATGTATACACACATATGTATATATATGCAATATGTATATGTTTGCGTGCATATATATATATACATACATTATATATATATATATAATGTGCATATGTGTTTAGGCAGAGGGTGATATGGTTGAATGGCAGCACTGACTCAATGGACATGAGTTTGAGTAAACTCCAGGAGTTGGTGATGGACAGGGAGGCCTGGCATGCTGTAGTCCATGTGGTCACAAAGAGTCAGACACGACTGAGCAACTGAACTGATACACATATATAATTGGTTGATTGTTAATATATAGATATATATCGGTGATGGTTAAAATAGATATATTTATATAAAATTGAGTGATGGTTAAAAATGCTAGAAACTCTATCCCTATAGCTTCACTTTTTCCATTAAAGCCCCCATATAATTACCTTGCATTTTCCCTTAATGAGAACTTGCAATACCCCAACTAGAATAGAGGTTTAATTAATAATTCTTGGTTAATATTGGTATGAAGGTAGGTTTGAAAGGAGATCTCTTATCTGATAGGAATTTGTCAAAATGTTCTTTGTCACTTTATGGAACTTCATTTTCTTTTTCACTTGAGACAGATTATAGAAAAAAAGAGAACTTTACCCAAGTCACTTGATAAAATTCACATTGATACCAAGACATTCCAAGGGCAATATAAGGAGTTAGAAGTTAGAGGATGTTCCCAAGGTCACACATTTAAAGATGCCTGGAGCCAAGACCCAAGTCCAAATGTCTGACACTCAATAATATTTTTTCCCTGAGATCTTATCCTGCTTCTCTATGGGGTATTCTCAAAGAAGCATATGGTGGCTACATTGATTTTGTTATGAGCAGTCTGCATGCACCAGGATTTTTGTACAGAGGTTATTTAAAATGCAACCAAGAAGATGAGGGAACACAGACCGACCGTCTTCAGACCTTGGAAGGACTGCCATGTAGGAAAGGGGATCACACTTCTGTTTTACAACATGGGGTAGAAGTAAGATTGATGTTTGACAGTGAGGAGAAGGGAAACAGGTTCATCCCAAGAAAAACATTTCTAAGTAAGCTGTTCAGGAGCAAGAGAACTGCCTGGCATGGTCTTGACCTAGTCACATGAAGAAGTACCCATGAACCCATCAGAAAACCATCCATCCTAGCCGTGGAGATACATAATTCTCAGATTGGACCTAATGTTCTTTCAGATCTTTTCCAAATGCAGCTTCCTAGGAATCTACTGCTAAATGACTTTCCCCTCTGTTAGTCATTTATCTCTCCTAATTCTGCCCACATACCAGATTTCCTTGCAATCTGTTTAGAATTAAGGAAAGTATTTCTAATCAAAACCTTAACTGCCATGATTTTATTTCAAATAGACATAATTTATCAAAAACTGAGTTTAGGGAGTATGCATTTTTTCTAATTGTATTTTGAATTGGTTAATAAATCAATTAACTCATATTGTGGATGGAGAAGGCAATGGCACCCCACTCCAGTGTTCTTGCCTGGAAAATCCCATGGATGGAGGAGCCTGGAAGGCTGCAGTCCATGGAGTCGCTGAGGGTCAGACACGACTGAGCAACTTCACTTTCACTTTTCACTTTCATCCATTGGAGAAGGGAATAGCAACCCACTTCAGTGTTCTTGCCTGGAGAATCCCAGGGACGGGGGAGCCTGGTGGGCTGCCATCTCTGGGGTCGCACAGAGTAGGACACGACTGAAGAGACTTAGCAGCAGCAGCAGCAGCATATTGTGGAATGGAATAGAACAGGATATGTGTAATTTGGTATTATCAATGTGAAATGGAGATTTGCCTGATCATAAGCCCCAAGATCATAAGGCTTCCCTCATAGCTCAGTGGTAAAGAATCTGCCCACGGTGCAGGAGACCTGGGTTCAGTTCCTGGTTTGGGAAGATCCCCTGGAGAAGGAAATGGCAACCCACTCCAGTATTCTTGCCTGGAAAATCCCAAGGACAGAGGAGCCTGTCGGGCTACAGTCTATGGGATCGCAAGAGTCAGACACAACTTAGCGACTAAACTACCACCAAGCCTCAAGAAGAAGGAGGGGCAGATATTATTCAACTGGAAATTCCAATGGGGAAGAAAAAGTGATTTGCTCAAGGTCATGGAGCTAATAAGTAATCACACAGCTAATATATGATCATATGGCTAATGAGTCCTGGGCTTGTTGCTGCTTTTTGATGACTTCTTGAATAAATATTAAACTTTCCACAGGAGAATATGCATGATGAGAAGCTTCTTCTAATGATAGTATTTTCAAGAGGTTATGAGTCCAACTGTGAGTTAGTTTTATTATTTTCATAATAAAACTTACTCACCCCTGCTTTATTTATTAATATATTGCTAGACAAAATAGAAGATTCCTTTCCCTTCCATCGAGTTTTGCTTTATAGATAGACACTTCTATTGTGAAAGCAAAACATTCTGAATCATAAGATTCTACCTCATGGGTTTACATTACAAATCCCTCCACAGAAGATATTGAAGTTCACGTCAGGTGCCATCAGGGGAAAATGTGAGCGTAACCGAGGTGTTCAGGTAACCCAATCTGTACCCTTTTACATTGTGGGGTCAACTCGGCAATACTGTTTACACTTCTTTTACTTTCATTTAGTTTCTATTTAAAAAAATTTTTTTGGGGTGTGCAGCGCAGCATGTGGGATCCTAGTCCCCCAACCAGGGATCAAACTTGCATCCTCTACAGTGAAAGGGCAGAATCTTAACCATTTCACCATCAGGGAGGTCTTGTTTTCTATTTCATCCTGTTGCATTTAAGCGCAAACTCCTTCCTGTAGTCTGGCACCAGAGAAAAGAGTGGATGTGGGCTCCGAGGTCTGACAGACGTTGTCCACAGTATCTCTGGGAATACACTAATTACAGGAGATGTGGTGAGCTCTGATTTAGAAAGCCCTACAGACTTGATTTGAGAAGGCGTGGATGGAGATGAAGGCGTGGATGGAGACGAAGGCATTTCACTGTCAGAGTGAGTGATTGCTCTCTCTGTGAAGGGAGAGACCTCACAGAATGAGAGTGGCCAGGCTTTAGGGGAACGCTGTTTTTCTGCCCTTGGATCCCCCGTCCCTATCTGCCTGGCTGTGTGGCCCCTTGGACCATAGACAGAGGGAAGATGACATGAGGCCAACTTGGAAATAAGGTTCTGCTGCTGCCCTTTGAGCCTGTTTTCCTGGTAAACTACCTCTGCTGACGGCTTCACAGGTGTGGGACCCTGTGGATGCCTTCCAACACTCCCTAGCATGGGGGGAATTTCCAGAAATCACTCTTTGGGGCTTAAGTCTGTGAGAGGTTTAGTAAATCCCACATGTTGCCAGTGAACCCAATAAGCTACTTTTGGAAGAGTCCGGAGGACACACTTCATGGAGGACTGAGTTTCCGGGACCGTTGCTGGGGCTTTTGCTCTTGTTACATCAAGTGTTTGCAGCCCGAGCAGCAATTTCCACCTCTCACTCTTTCAGGGAGGAATTTTGGTAATTAAAGAAGAGGTCAAAGTGGATGCTTGTGTTAAATTCTTTGTTTTCACCTGGAAATTTTGCATAATTTCTAAATGTTCCTTTTCCTTTTAAAATATTCTTGATCATTTTTATAGTCTCTTCTTTATTCTATATATTTATTTAATTTTTTTTTTAAATGGAAGATTTGTAAGCTGTTATAAGAAATAGTAGAGAGATCTCAGTTTCCTCCAGTGGCAAAATCTTGAAAAACTCAGGCAGAAAATCACAACAGGATAGAGACATGGAACATCTCTTGAAGCCACCACCATGAGGCTTGCTTCTCAGCTGCTTCCTCCCCACCTCATCACCTCCTTGACTCAGTTCTCCACTTCTGCAATTTTATCAGCATCAGAGGGAATGTTATGTAATGGAATCATATGCTATGAAAACTTTGGGGCTGGCTTCTTCCACTCTGTAACCCTCTGGGAATTCACTCAGGTTGTTTTGTGTATTGGGCTTCCAGGTGGTGCAGTGGTAAAGAATACATCTGCCAGTGCGGGAGATGCAAGAGATTCAGGTTCAATCCCTGGGTTGGAAAGATCCCCTGGAGAAGGCAATGGCAACCCACTTCAGTAATCTTGCCTGGAAAATTCCATGGACAAAGGATCACAGTGGGCAATAGTCCATGGGGTCCCAAAGAGTTGGACATGACTGAGCCCGAGAACACATGTTGTGTGTATCAGGAGTTCATTCCTTTTCATTGCTATTGCACAATACCGATGCGCCATGATCCACCTGTGGACAGACACTTGGACTGACTCCAGGTTTTGACTATCATGAATAAATCCACTTAGAAACATTTGTAGACAAGGTTTGGTATGAACATAAGTTATGTCTTCTTTCTTTCTTTTTTGTATCAGTTTAGCCATAGTTTTATCAATCTCTTCAAGTTCTTTTGGATGTTTTCTTTATCCATTGATTTTCTGTTTTCAATTTAGTGATTTCTGATTTTACCTTTATTATTTCCTTCTGCTTGCTTTGGGTTTATTTTGCTTTCCTTTTTTTCTGGGTTCTTGATATAGGATGATTTGAGACTTTTGTTTTTTATAATATTTTCACTTAGTGCTGTAAATTTTCTTTTCAGCACCATTTTAGTTACATCCCACAAATTTTGATATATTGTATTTTCATTTTCATTCAATAGATTAAAATCTTTTGAGACTTCCTCTTTTACTCATGAGTTATTTAAAAATATGTTGTTTAGTTTCCAAGTTTTTGAAAATTTTCTTATTATCTTTCTATTTTTGATTTCTAGAGTGAAATCAAAGTGGGGGTAGAGAACACACTGTTTGATTTTAATTATTTTAAATTTGTTGGGATATTTTTATGGCTTGAGATATGGTCTATAATGACGTATGTTCTGTGGGCACTTGAAAATAGTGTATATTCTGCTGTTTTTGGGTGGAATGTTTTATAAATGTTGATTAGATTGTGATGAGGCTGGTGAGTGCTATATCCTTGCTGATTTTCTGTCTAATTGTTCTATCAGTTATTGAGAGGAAGTATTAAAGTCTCCTAATATAATTCAGTTCAGTTCAGTTCAGTCGTTCAGTCATGTCTGACTTTTTGCGACCCCATGAATTGCAGCACGCCAGGCCTCCCTGTCCATCACCAACTCCCAGAGTTCACTCAAACTCATGTGCATCGAGTCGGTGATGCCATCCAGCCATCTCATTCTCTGTTGTCCTCTTCGCCTCCTGCCCCCAATCCCTCCCAGTATCAGGGTCTTTTCCAATGAGTCAACTCTTCACATGAGGTGGCCAAAGTATTGGAGTTACAGCTTTAGCATCATTCCTTCCAAACCACACCCAGGACTGATCTCCTTAGGATGGACTGGTTGGATCTCCTTGCAGTCCAAGGGACTCTCAAGAGTCTTCTCCAACATCTTTTTTGCTTCATATATTTTCGTTTTATTTGGTACATATATGTTTGAAATTTTTATATCTTCTTGGTGAATTTAGCTCTTTTAAGTCTTTTATATCATGCTCCCTCAGTATCTCATAAATTTCTTTGCTTTGATATCTGTTTTACCTGATAGTAATACAGTGACTTATGCTTTGCTTGATTAATGCTTGTATGATGTATATCTTCTCAATTTTAAAACTCCAACCTGCCTATATTATATTTGAAGTAAGTTTCACATAGATAGCACATTGCTGAGCCTTGTTTTCAAGTCCACACTGCTAATTTTCACAGACATAATTAGACAATTTATATTTAAAGTAATTTTGATATGTTAGGATTTGTCATTTTATTATTCTGTTTTCTCTCTTTAATTTCTCTGCTTTATTTTCCCCTGCTTTCTGTGGAGTAGTACTTGAACACAATTTAGGATTCCATTTTGATTTAGCTACAGCATCAGACTTTATTTTTAGGGGCTCCAAAATCACTGCAGATGATGATTGCAGCAATGAAATTAAAAGACGCTTACTTCTTGGAAGGAAAGTTAGGAACAACTTAGATAGCATATAAACAAGACCAGGAACTGACTGTGGCTCAGATCATGAACTCCTTATTACCAAATTCAGACTTAATTGAAGAAAGTAGGGAAAACCGCTAGACCATTCAGGTATGACTTCAATCAAATCCCTTATGATTATACAGTGGAAGTGAGAAATAGATTTAAGGGCCTAGATCTGATAGATAGAGTGCCTGATGAACTATGGAATGAGGTTCATGATATTGTACAGGAGACAGGGATCAAGACCGTCCCCATGGAAAAGAAATGCAAACAAGCAAAATGGCTGTCTGGGGAGGCCTTACAAATAGCTGTGAAGAGAAGAGAGGCAAAAAGCAAAGGAGAAAAGGAAAGATATAAGCATCTGAATGAAGAGTTCCAAAGAATAGCAAGAAGAGATAAGAAAGCCTTCTTCAGCGATCAATGCAAAGAAATAGAGGAAAACAACAGAATGGGAAAGACTAGAGATCTCTTTAAGAAAATTAGAGATACTAAGGGAACATTTCCTGCAAAGATGGGCTCGATAAAGGACAGAAATGGTCTGGACCTAACAGAAGCAGAAGATATTAAGAAGAGATGGCAAGAATACATGGAAGAACTGTACAAAAAAGATCTTCAAGACCCAGATAATCATAATGATGTGATCACTAATCTAGAGCCAGACATCTTGAAAAGTGAAGTCAAGTGTGCCTTAGAAAGCATCACTACGAACAAAACTAGTGGAGGTGATGGAATTCCAGTTGAGTTATTTCAAATCCTAAAAGATGATGCTGTGAAAGTGCTGCACTCAATATGCCAGCACATTTGGAAAACTCAGCAGTGGCCACAGGACTGGAAAAGGTCAGTTTTCATTCCAATTCCAAAGAAAGACAATACCAAAGAATACTCAAACTACCGCACAATTGCACTCATTGCACATGCTAGTAAAGTAATGCTCAAAATTCTCCAAGCCAGGCTTCAGCAATACATGAACCGTGAGCTCCCTGATGTTCAAGCTGGTTTTAGAAAAGGCAGAGGAACCAGAGATCAAATTGCCAACATCTGCTGGATTATCGAAAAAAGCCAGAGAGTTCCAGAAAAACATCTATTTCTGCTTTATTGACTATGCCAAAGCCTTTGACTGTGTGGATCACAATAAACTGTGGAAAATTCTGAAAGAAATGGGAATACCAGAGCACCTAACCTGCCTCTTGAGAAATCTGTATGCAGATCAGGAAGCAACAGTTAGAACTGGACATGGAACAACAGACTGGTTCCAAATAGGAAAAGGAATACGTCAAGGCTGTATAATGTCACTCTGCTTATTTAACTTCTATGCAGAGTACATCATGAGAAACACTGGACTGGGAGAAACACTGGACTGGAAGAAACACAAGCTGGAATCAAGATTGCCAGGAGAAATGTCAATAACCTCAGATATGCAGATGACACCACCCTTATGGCAGAAAGCGAAGAGGAGCTAAAAAGCCTCTTGATGAAAGTGAAAGAGGAGAGTGAAAAAGTTGGCTTAAAGCTCAACATTCAGAAAATGAAGATCATGGCATCTGGTCCCATCACTTCATGGGAAATAGATGGGAAAACAGTGGAAATAATGTCAGACTTTTTTGGGGGAGCTCCAAAATCACTGCAGATGGTGATTGCAGCCATGAAATTAAAAGACGCTTACTCCTTGGAAGAAAAGTTATGACCAACCTAGATAGTATACTCAAAAGCAGAGACATTACTCTGCCAACTAAGGTCTGTCTAGTCAAGGCTATGGTTTTTCCTGTGGTCATGTATGGATGTGAGAGTTGGACTGTGAAGAAGGCTGAGTGCCAAAGAATTGATGCTTTTGAACTGTGGTGTTGGAGAAGACTCTTGAGAGTCCCTTGGACTGCAAGGAGATCCAACCAGTCCATTCTGAAGGAGATCAACCCTGGGATTCTTTTGAAGGAATGATGCTAAAGCTGAAGCTCCAGTACTTTGGCCACCTCATGCAAAGAGTTGACTCGTTGGAAAAGACTCTGGTGCTGGGAGGGATTGGAGGCAGGAGGAGAAGGGGACGACCGAGCATGAGATGGCTGGATAGCATCACGGACTCGATGGACGTGGAGTCTAAGTGAACTCAGGGAGGTGGTGATGGATAGGGAGGCCTGGCGTGCTGTAGTCCATGGGGTCACAAAGAGTCGGATATGACTTAGCAACTGAACTGAACTGAGATAGCATATTAAAAAGAAGAGATGTTACTTTGCCAGCAAATGTCCATCTAGTCAAGGCTATGGTTTTTCCAGTAGTCATGTATGGATGTGAGAGTTGGACTGTAAAGAAGGCTGTATGAGTCGGACATGACTGAGCAACTCAACTGACTGACTGACTGACAGTGTTTTTTAGTGTATATCTTCGTATAGTCATTTTATGGATGCTCTTGGTATTACAATTTATATATAGAACTGTCATAGTCTATTGGTGTCATCATTTTGCTAGTTCAAGTGAAATGTAGAAATCTAACTTCCCTTTACCTCCCTTGGCCCTTCCTTATTTATAATAAAGTTGTCTTATATATTTTCTGTACATACATTTAGACCCAAACTCAGCAGTATTATAAATTTTGCTTCAACTGCCAAACATAATTTTAAAAATTTAAGAGGAAATGGAAAGCTTGTTGCTTTATTTATTTTTGTTTGTTTACTGTATTCTTCCTTCCTGATATTTCAAGGTCCTTCTTTCATCATTTCCTATCTGTCTAGAGAATTCCCTTTAGCTTTTCTTATATGATAGGTCTGCTCGTGAAAAATTCTCTTAGTTTTCCTTCATTTCTTTTATTTAAAATGTCTTGATATTGCAGGATATTTTTGTTGTGTGTAAAATTCTGGGTTGCAGCTCTTCCCTTTCAGCACTTGAAAAATGCTCTAGTACTTTCTTTTGGTCTCTGTGATTTCTGATGAAAAATCTGCTCTTGTTCTAATTGCTTTTCCCCTACATGTGGGGTGTGAGTTTCCTCTTGTGGCTTTCAAAATGTTTTCTCTGTCTTTAGCTTTTAGAGGTTTAATTATGATGTGCCTTGGCATAGATTTCTCTTGGTTTATTTGCAATTTGTAGGTTTATGTCTCAGTTGTATTTTTCATTTTCATTTTCCTATCATTTTATTTTCAGTTTCAGTTTAAGATCTTCCTGGTTCTTGGTATGTTGAGTCATGTTTAATTGAAATTTGGACATTTTATTATCATATGGAGAAGGCATGAATCTGGATCTCAATTAAATCTGTTTAAGCAGGGAAAGGGAGGGTGTTTCCTTGTTAATGACAGGTGCAAGGGGGAGTCTGGATCCCCCACGTGGCTTCCCTTGACACCAAGTGAGGCTTCTCTTTGCCGCTGGGAGTGAGTGGCTTTCCTTTTTAGCCCCTCTGAGACTTGGTATCCCCTCCCTACGATGGTGGTGATGCTGCTACAACTACATATAAGCCTCCTCTATGGATCCAGAGTAATAGTAAATAGGCAGCTATGCTGTGTCCTGTAAGAGCTTTGCAATGGGAGGTGCTGTTAAAGGTGGTTAACGAGCTTTGTGACTGAAGTTCATGTAACAGTAGGTTGAAAAAGCTAGGGATGCACACACTGAGGCTATTTATGAAAAAAAAATTCAGGAGATTATAATAAAGTTTAAATGTTTGATCCAAGACCTGGTCCCTGCCTTCCTTCTGCTGTTCCGTTGTCTTTTTATACAAGAAGGAAAATCATAGGGACCTAATTAAAAATTAGACCAAAGCAAAACAACTGCCATGAGGTTTTCCAGGTAAAGAAAAGATAAAGAAAAAATGGGGCCTATTTAAACTAAGACATACTCATATGCCAAAGTTTATTTTCAGTCAAAAATCTTCTTAGTCTTATTCAACTCAGAAAAATGAAAGCTGATGACCTAGATGTGAAAATTTGTATATTCTTCAACTTAATCTCATAAGTCATTCAACTCTAATTTCTCTGTGAATTCATGTAATCCTTCACCAGTGAATTAATGGATAATATTCTTCTCAGTCAGTTCCTTGGAGAATAGATTTTTGTGTATATAGTTAAATCCTTGTTAATATCTATGATTTTACCATATAAGTGAATATGTCAAAGTTATGCCCTTGAAATGTGGAAGAAAAGTTACAAGATTATCATTTCAGTATTCAATATAGTCTTTCTTGCCAAACTGCAGTGCTGAACTATTCTTTCTTATGAAAATAATGAGTGATATAAATGAGTGATGCAGTGATACTTCATCAGGCTGTTAGGAATTCAGGTTGGTTGGCAAAGGAAGCTTCAAAAGCCTAACGATTGTCATTCTTTTCTGACATTGCTTCATTTTAAGAAATAGACTACAGCAAAATGAAGAGAACCTACCCTGAAAGGACTGAGTCACAGCCTGGACTATTTCACATTGAGGCAATTTAAAATTAGAGCTGAAAATCTCTAATTACTGGGGTTATAGGATAGAAGCCCCAGGAAGCCTTGCACTGTGTAACATGGCCCAGCATCTCTGCCATACAAAGCATAAAGCTTCAGCCCATTTGTACCTGAGGTCCCATGTATTTTGGCTTTGTATTTCGGCTCCAGGTTCTTTGAGGATGGAACTTCAGTACCAAGTGTTTGATCTGGAAGACTGTGGCTAGAATAGCTAAGCAGCACCTTTCTTCTGCTCAAACATCCCATTTTCTCTCCTTGTCCTCCTGTGTGTTAGTTGCTCAGTCGTGTCCGACTCTTTGCGACTGTAGACCACCATGCTCCTCTGTCTATGGACTTCTCCAAGCAAGAACACTGGAATGGGTAGCCATTTCCTTCTCTAGGGGATCTTCCTGAATCGGGAATTGAACATGGGTCTTCCACATTACAGGCAGATTCTTTACCATCTGAGCCACCAGGGAAGCATCTTTACCTGCCTAATTCTCACTTAACCTTTTGGGTCTTGGCTGGGATATCACCTATGGTGGAGGGCATTTCTGGACCTTGTGGCCTGAGTCAGGGCCCTTTACTTTGCTCCTGAGACACCTGCCACCATGCAGAGCACTTATACAAGGCTATTCAATTTTCCTTAAAATATCCTTACTGTGCTCTTGACTTTTACCCAAGCACAGTCAGCACTTTCCAGTAGAACTTTTTGGGGTGGCAGAATGTTCTAATCTGTGCTGTCCAACCTGGTAGCCACTAGTCACATGTGGCTATTAAGCTCTCAAAATATGGAAAGTATGACTGAGAAATGGATTTTAGATTTATTTAATTTAAACTATTTAAATTTAGATGATAGATATATACAAATGCCACAAACTAACTTTAAGTAAATACTTTAAATTGCTTATTAAAATTATTTAGATTTAAGTTTAAATAGCCGCATGGTAATTTTTGGCTACCATGCTAGACAGCATTGTGTTAGACTGTGAGCTTCTTGACAGCAAGGAATGCATCCTACTTACCTGTGAATTTCCAATACCAGAGAACAGAATCTAGCCATTTCTATGACTTCAAGAAATACTTGTTGACCACTGCATGAATGTCAGTGTTCTATCCTTGCTGTACCATCACGTTTTGTTTGATAGCTGAGACTCAGATGCTGATATTGGAGCTTAAGTTTTGGCTCCAGCTTTTAACATTTTAGGTCAAGGGTGACACTCTCTCTGTGCCTCAGTCTCTTCATTTTTAAAGTGAGTTATCAGTTGTTCCTACTTCATAGGCTTATAATGAGCATTAAGTAAATTTATATTTTATTCATTCATTAATGTAGTAAATACATTCATTAGAGTTGAGTGCAATGTTTGGCAGATAGTAAAGTCTACTATATAATGACTATCATTAAATTAATTTTGTAGTGTTGTCTTTTATTGAGAGAAGGAATGAGAGATAGAGAAAGATACAAATGAGAGAAAAACACTAATTTGGTAGAAAGTACTGCATTCTGTGCAAGGTCATATAAACTAAATCTTTGGCGAGAGGGTCTTCATGCCTACCTTATTTTATCTGAGAGTGATTCTTAAGCATCAAAAGGTTCGCACCTGTGATGTATACCATATGAGATGGACTAGAGCCCATGTCTGAGAAGCACAATAAACAGAGGCTATAAAGCGGAGTAATTCAGAACACAGACGGTGACACTTTGGGTTGGTGACAGCTGCCTTACTATCGTTTATAATAGAAATTAAATCCAATCAACTGTAGCCAAGTGTCCCTTCAAAGAATGTCAGTAAGGATGCCGACAGAAGGACCCCACTCAGGAACAGTCTCCCACTGCGGTCAGTCTGAGCCAGCGCTGCCTGGCAACCAGGATGCATCTCTCCTTGGTGAGTAATTAACATCCCATTCTTCTTTCCTTGTTTGACATCTTCTTCAGTACAGAGTTGATGAGTGAATTAAAAAAATGTCTTAACTCTGAAAATCATTTCTTTCTTTATATTCAGATTGTTATTTTCATTTATTGATGTCTGTCTCCATTCAGGGAAGGAGAATCTTGGTTTTGGACAACTCAGGCCATGACCTCCCCATTTTGGAGGAAACTTAGAGCATTCCTACTCATGTTTTAGGATAAGAAAACTAAATCTCAGAGACATGCTACTTTCCCAAAGCCACATGATTCAGAGTAAATAACAAAGTTTGAAACTAGAGTCTGGGTTTTGCAATTTCTAGTTCAATGAATTTTCAATGAGTTTAGAAGATGCTGGAAGGAAAGAGAGAATGGATGGAAAGAGTAATACCCATATGCAGGCTTTATTTCAGTGGGATTTGGCCTTTTATTTATCACAGTGAAATTCTGATATAAGTTTCTGGGCCTCTCTTCAGAAGAATGCACACAAATTTTTTTTTGTCTGACAATTTTGGATGATAACAGTCCCTGAATTTCACTGACGGGCTCTTATTTAACCATGATTAGTATGGAAAGAGTCTGGTTTCATTTTGAGAAATTATAAATAATGGTTACAGATCTCTGCATGTCAATATGCTTTGAAACATCTGCTAGAAAAGGGCACGTTCTTGGGGGAGAAGGATGGATTCTGAACAGGTTTTATTATTCTTTTTTTTTTTTTTTGATATTTTGTCAGTTTATTCTTGATGATTGAAAAAACTAGCTGCAGATTGCGCAGCTTCTCTGGCTTTCATATTTGATGTAGTTATGATGACAAACTGTGAAGTTATACTGTAATACCTTTTTTCTTATTAAGAAAACATTATTATATATTCCTTCTTACCAATAACCTTTGAAGTTAGTTGTGCAAGCAAAGTCACCTCAGTCATGTCTGATTTGTGACCTCATGGACTGTAGCCCACCAGGCTCCTCTGTCCATGGAATTCTCCAGGCAGGAATACTGGAGTGGGTTGCTATTCCCTTCTCCAGGGGATCTTCCTGACCCAGGGATCAAACCTGCATCTCTTGTATCTCCTGCACTGGCAGGCAGGTTCTTTACCACTAGCACCACTTGGGAAGCCCTGAAGTTAGTTGATGTTACTAACCATTACCAAAGTGTACATATTTCAAAGGCATTTGCTTCCTAGGAAGTAAAATATTCCAATTCCAAGAAGTAAAAGTGGAAGATGTACTAACTATATGGTGCTTTCAAGTCAGTAAAATTGTACTAGGAAAAGAGCAAAAAAATATTTTAGATACTTTTAATAATGCTGGCATTTTCAGAATTTAAATAAGTTGCTAAAAGGAATAAAGAAATTGTGGTAAGTAACCAGAGATCTCTTTAAACATGGATATTAATATCAAATGTGAAATCTACTAACTACAGCAACCAGCAAACCTGGAGGGGATGGAATTAAAATTTAAAGGACATTATGAAGGTTTTATTACTGGTTTAAGTCCTCATTTTTACTTCTCAGTGGGGAAAGTGAAACCACTTCTCAGAACAGTAATTTTAAATTGTATAAATGAAGAATGAAATCATGGAAAAGAACTATGTGCCTTTAATACCTTTTAAGAAAATACAATAAGCCATTACTTATCGATCTTATATCCTCCAAAATATATAAGAAATAGCTCCAGGACAACTGGGACAAAATTTATCTCATCTATCATTGGAAGTGCTTTCTATTTATTTTAAAAGCAGCTGCAGGGTCTTATGAAGAACTTCATTTCATTAATAAACTCGGGTTATCTTTTCTTGCAGGACTCTTTCATGCAGAGGGGGAGAGACTGAACATTTGAGTCTGTTCTCACACAAGTCCATTCCTGCAGCAGGATGACACAGCGCCAGTTTCCCCTCCATAGAAACCAAGTCTGTAACCAGAGTTGTCCATTATTTCTAAAGACGCCATACTCTGGATACCCCTGATCACCATTCAACTCTTTTTACAGCCTGATTTGATCTAAGCAAACAACTTCCAAAGGACACTTGGAACACAGACGGATTCAAGAGTGGAAGTATCTGGAAAGGCTTTCATTGTAGTGGTTTCATTGCAACAGGAGAACTGGCGGAAACCACGTCTTGGGGCACTAGTGTTTCTAAGAGTCTGATACAGCCAGTGCGAGGACAGCCCAGGTCAAACCTGTTTACTGATCACTTTTTATATGGTAGCCTCTGCACTTGGTGCTGGGGATACCAGGAAAAACGGAACCCAACGTCTGCTGTGAGGAACCTCACAGATGAAGGGCAGGAACTTCATTAGAGTATGATTTTATTTTATTTAAAAAAATTTTTTTTTATTTTAACTTTATTTTAC
This sequence comes from Oryx dammah, assembly GCF_014754425.2. NCBI lineage: Eukaryota > Metazoa > Chordata > Mammalia > Artiodactyla > Bovidae > Oryx > Oryx dammah. Next base: position 2,999,998 of record NW_024070203.1, on the reverse strand, counting down.
TTTATAATACTGTATTGGTTTTCCCATACATTGACATGAATCCACCACGGGTGTATACAAGCTCCCAATCCTGAATCCCCCTCCCACCTCCCACCCCATATCATCTCTCTGGATCATCCCCATGCACCAGTCCCAAGCATCCTGTATCCTGTATCGAACATAGACTGGCACTTCATTTCTTACATGACAGTATACATGTTTCAATGCCATTCTCCCAAATCATGTCACCCTCTCCCTCTCCCTCAGAGTCCAAAAGTCCGTTCTATACATCTGTGTCTCTTTTGCTGTCTCACATACAGGGTCAACATTACCATCTTTCTAAATTCCGTATATATGTGTCAGTATACTGTATTGGTGTTTTTCTTTCTGGCTTACTTCACTCTGTATAATCGGCTCCAGGTTCATCCATCTCATCAGAACTGATTCAAATGTATTCTTTTTAATGGCTGAGTAATACTCCATTGTGTATATGTACCACAGCTTTCTTATCCATTCATCTGCTGATGGACATCTAGGTTACTTCCATGTCCTGGCCATTATAAACAGTGCTGCAATGAACATTGGGGTACATGTGTCTCTTTCAATTCTGGTTTCCTCAGTGTGTATGCCCAGCAGTGGGATTGCTGGGTCATAAGGCAGCTCTATTTGCAATTTTTTAAGGAATCTCCACACTGTTTTCCATAGTGGCTGTACTAGTTTGCATTCCCATCAACAGTGTAAGAGGGTTCCCTTTTCTCCACACCCTCTCCAGCATTTATTGCTTGCAGACTTTTGGATCGCAGACATTCTGACTGGTGTGAAATGATACCTCATTGTGGTCTTGATTTGCATTTCTCTGATAACGAGTGATGTTGAGCATCCTTTCATGTTTTTGTTAGCCATCCGTATGTCCTCTTTGGAGAAATGCCTATTTAGTTCTTTGGCCCATTTTTTGATTGGGTCGTTTATTTCCCTGGAGTTGAGCTGCCTGAGTTGCTTGTATATTTTTGAGATTAGTTGTTTGTCAGTTGCTTCAT
>NW_024070203.1:2984657-2998972 GCF_014754425.2 Oryx dammah | reverse complement strand
TCCATATGTGTGTGGATTTATCTCTGGGCTTTCTATTTTGTTCCATTAAAGCACTGCCAGCTGCGCCTCCAGATCCTCCCTGCCCAGCCCCCACTTGCTAGTGGCGGATGCAGGCGTCTACGCTGCTTTTCCGCTGGGGGAGTTACTGTTGGGCTCGTAATCTGTTGGTTTTAATTATTTATTTATTTTTCCTTCCTGTTATGTTGCCCTCTGTGCTTCCAAAGCTCGCCACAGACTCGGCTTCGAGAATGTTTCCTGGTGTTTGGAAACCTCTCTTTTTAAGAGTCTCTTCCCAGGACGGGATTCACTTCCCGGGACAGAGCTCCCTCCCTACCTCCTTTGTCTCTTTTTTCGTCTTATTATATTTTTTCCTACCTGTTTTTGAAGTTAATGATCTGCTTTGCTGGGTGCCTGATGTCCTCTGCCAGCATTCAGAAGTTGTTTTGTGGAATTTACTCAGCGTTGAAATGTTCTTTTGATGAATTATTGAGGGAGAAAGTGGGCTCCCCATCCTATTCCTCCGCCATCTTAAGACCACCCTCCTAGAGTATGATTTTAATACAATATTTCCCTGGTGGCTCAGATGATAAAGGACCCACCTGCAATGGGGGAGACCTGGGTTCGGTTCCTGGGTTGGGAAGATCCCCTGGAGAAGGGAATGGCAACCCACTCCAGTATTCTTGCCTGGAGAATCCCATGGATGGAGGAACCTGGTAGGCTCCAGTCCATGGGGTTGCAAAGAGTCAGACATGACTGAGCGACATTCACTTCACTTCACTTCACTTAATATAAAACACACAATTCTCTGAGAGATGTACAGAGCATGCTAAATGTGAGAAAGTACCTAGGGCAACCCTGGAGGCAGGAACGCTTGTCTTTCAAAGAAAAGGATGCAGTAGGGGCATGTGAACGTCCCAAGTACAAAAGACCCTCGTGGGCAGAAACCTGGGGCTAGAAGCAGCACAGGGGCTTTGGGTGTCCCTGGAGTAAAACGCGGCCCTGTGGCTGGAGGGATCAGCAGCGTCCATATCCCAGTCCAAGGAGGACCTCCCACGCCACGGTCTCTAGGAGTGGACTTTATTCCATGTCTCATCTGTTTACAGGAAAGAGATTCATGAGAGGCTCAGAGACAAAATCAGAGGCCTGGAGGTCATCGACGTGTTTTAGGGACCGTGGAATGGATGAGACCAGTCAGGGAAGGTCTGTACAGAACAGGAGGGCACGGGAGAACCTGGACATCAGCAAGTCCTTGAGGAAGGGTCAGGAAGAGGCTGGGAAACAGGATGATCCCCATGGAGCCTGTGCAGAGCCTTGGAAAGTCCAGCAGGACCAAAGCCAGCAAGTGTATTTGGCCAAGAAGAGGTAACTGCAGCTTAACTTCAGGGGTTAGTGGGTTGGTGGGGGAGACAGTCAGGAAATTGGGAAGTGAATGGCAGGTGAAACCGGTGAGTGTGGATGAAGAACTTCGTTTTCTCTGAACAGAGACCCTGGTGAGTTTCATGGTTGGGGGTGGGTCTGTGGGGGTGAAGGGAGGAAGGTGTGCTGCTGGAGAGAATTTAGGAGGGAGTGGGATAAATATTCTATATGGTGAGCTGTCTTCAGCCAGAAGGGGACCTGTTTTCCTCGGAGACTGGACAGAAGGAAGTGAAGTTGCCCAATCGTGTCTGACTCTTTGCAATCCCGTGGACTACCGCATGCCAGGCCTCCCTGTCCATCATCAACTCCTTGAGTTTACTTAAACTCATGTCCATTGAGTTAGTGATGCCTCCCAACCATATCATCCTCTGCCGTCCCCTTGCTCCTCCTGCCTTCAATCTTCCCCAGCATCAGGGTCTTTTCAAATGAGTCGGTTCTTTGCATCAGGTGGCCAAAGTATTGGAGTTTCAGCTTCAGCATCAGTCCTTCCAATGAATTTTTAGCACTGATTTCCTTTAGGATGGACTGGTCGGGTCTCCTTGCAGTCCAAGGGACTCTCAAGAGTCTTCTCCAACAATGTATTCAGGAAACACTAAAAAAAATGAGTAATTCAAAACTCATACAAACTTTTCCAGGAGAGAGAGAGAAAAGGAACCCTTGACAAACCATCATAAGAGTTTAGTTTTTATAAACTTGACATTAAACCTGATGAGGACAGTTTGAGAAAGAAAAATCTAACTCGCAACCTTAGGAGAAGAAAGTCTTAACAAATGTAGCCACTTGAATCCTACAGTGAAGAAATAGCTGAACAGAAGGGGCCTTAGGAAGAGGAAGAGAAACCACAAGTGAAGGAAGGCTGTCAGAAGCATAGCTTGAGGAGTTCTCAGGAAGCCAGAGGGTTGATAGCAAGCAGTAATCTCACTTCCTCTGTACTTTTGCCACTTATTGCTCTAACATTATAAAGTGTGAAGGAAATGAGACTTCAAACTTTTAAATTTATTTATGCAAATATTTATTAAAGCCTTTCCATGTATAAGGTGGGCTTCCCACGTGGCACTAGTGGTAAAGAACCTGCCTGTCAATGCAGGAGACATAAGAGACGTGGGTTTGACCCCTGGGTCAGAAAATCCCCTGGAGGAGGGCATGGCAACCCCTTCAGTATTCTTGTCTGGAGACTCCCATGGACACCAGAGTCCACTGGGCTATAGTCCATGGGGTCACAGTCAGACATGACTAAAGTGACTTAGCCTGCATGTATGCATGTATAAGGTATATGATTTGGAAATTTAAAAGGTACTCCCTGAGGATCTGTGAAGAACACATTGGTGGCTCTCCAGGTTCCCATAGAAAACATATAGAACAGCCAGGGTAGAAAAATGCCAGGGTACAGACAGTCTTCATATCACAAATCCCAAATCCTAGGTGAGTTGTGACAAATCGTCAACAGCGACAGGACCTACTGGGAACGGCGTCTGCCCAAGTGGAGCAGAGAGAAGCAGTGGGGTGTCTGACAACCTGCCAGCTTCCAAATAACAAGCAAGGAGTTCCTGGAAAGTGGAGCAACTGGCTTGAGAACAGCAGCAAACTATGGATGTTGGTGGTCTCAGAGTGTCCGTGGTGAGATTGAAGGGGCTTGAAAGGTCTGAGCTGCCTTCATCCTCAAAGCAACCAAACAGAGTCTCTCCCAGATCAAAGCTGGGTGACAGTCCACACTGAGAATAAACCGCTGAAGGCAGAACCTCAGCTGAACTTGTCAGGGATGATAGAGACCAAAGGAATATGGAGTCCACCCGGAAGTGGTGATGGAGACTAGACCCAGGCTGTCTCAGAAGGCAGAGTTCTCACTGCGGGATGAACAACAAAGTAACCAGAAGAGGGTGGTCTAGAGACATCCAATTGGGAAAGTTACTCTAAGCTGAGCCTTCTGTTGAAAAGTTTAGAAAATTTCATTCTATAAATTAATTCTTAGACTCTTATTCTATAAGCCACAGGAAAGGACAGCTTTCAAATCGTATTCAGATGTATTGCAGGATAAAAAGAATAAGTAGAATCTCTATAGATAAGACATCAGATATTTTATGAGATATTCTTACAAAAATGAAAACTATAACGTTCTTTCAAAATGAGGGAAAAGATATGAATATTAAAGAAAACTCAGTAATGAAGTGATAGAACTCAAGAAAGAATTAGGCACAAGAGGAAAAAAAAATCATTTCAGATACTAAAACTAACTAGAAGTTTATTGTTGTTGTTTAGTCACTAAGTCGTTTCTGACTCTTTGGCAATACCATGGACTGTAGCCCGCCAGGCTCCCCGTCCTTGGGATTTCCCAGGCAAGAATACTGGAGTGGGTTGCCATTTCCTCCTCTAGAGGATCTTCCCAACCCAGAGATCAAACCCGTATCTCCTGCATGAGGAGGCAGATTCTTTACCACTGAGCCACCAGGGCAAAGAGTAAATAGGCACAGTAGGGAATACTTTACAATAAATAGATGATGAAAAGGAGGGAAAAAAATTTCCAGACTTTAAACATTATTTTGTATTGGTCTATAGCTGATTAATACTGTTGTGATAGTTTCAGGTGAACAGCAAAGGGAGCCAGCTATACACAGACATGAATCCATTCTCCATGAATCCAGCCTGGCACATAACATTGAGCAGAGTTCCCTGTGTTATACAGTAGGTCCTTGTTGGTTATGCATTTTAAATATAGCAGTGTGTACATAACCTTCCCAAAGTCCCTAACTTTCCCTCCCCACACTGCACCACCCAGCAACCATAAATTTGTTTTTTAAGTCTGTGAGTCTCTTTTGGTTTTGTAAGTAAGTTCATTTGTATCATTTCTTTTTAGATTCCATTTATAAGGGATGTCAGGCTTCCCTGTGGCTCAGATGGTAAAGAATCTGCCTGCAATGCAGGAGACCTAGGTTCGAATCCTGGGTCAGGAAGATCCCCTGGAGAAGAGAATGGCTACCCACTTTAGTGTTCTTGCCTGGAGAATATTATGGACAGAGGAGCCTGGTGGTCTACAGTCTATGGGGTCACAAAGAGTTGGACATGACTGAGCGACGGACACTATAAGGGATGTCATAGGATACTTCAAAGGAGGGAAAAAATGGAAAGATTAAAACAATGAAGATGCTGGGGACTGAGTGAGGGGAGGGGAGAGTGGGTCTTGAGGATGTTGTTTGATGGGTATAGAGTTTCGGTTTTGTAGGATGAAAAGAGTTCTAGAGATGGATGGTGATGAAGGCTGCACAGGAGTGAGAAGGTGCTTAATGCTCCTGAGCCACACACTTAAAAATGGTTAAGATGGGAAACTGTATGTTATGTGTATTTTACCACAGTAAAAAAATTGAACGGGAAAAAGGAAATGAATAAAGAGATGGAAAGTATTAAGAAGAGTGTGATAAATTCAGAACTAGGCAAGGAAAATCCAACGCGTGTGTACATATATAAATATATATATATATATGAAATCCATGAATAGTAAAATAAGTTAGAAGCACCTAATCATACTTTCATAATTCAAGAAAACTTTCATAGCATAAAATATTAAAATTATGTATAGGAAGTGCACATTGCATAGCCGGGAAACTGACCCAGAACAAATATCCAAGTAGTAGCTTTACGAGGGACAGAAGAGTAGGTCATCCTCAGGCTCTTCAAGAACAATGCCTTAGAGCAGAGGAAGACAGAGCAATGTTCAGGATGTGGAAGAAAATGTTCAGAATGTGGAAGTGAGCCCAGGATTTCATATATTTACTCAAACCAAGTTTTAATTATGATGGCAGCAAATTGGCTTGATCATGTGAGACCTTGAGGGAGGCAGTTCCCAGGAGTTTTTGCTTGGGATCCCTTGGACTGCAAGGAGATCCAACCAGTCCATTCTAAAGGAGATCAGTCCTGGGTGTTCTTTGGAAGGACTGATGCTAAAGTTGAAACTCCAGTACTTTGGCCACCTCATTCGAAGAGTTGACTCACTGGAAAAGACTCTGATGCTGGGAGGGGTTGGGGGCAGGAGGAGAAGGGGACGACAGAGGATGAGATGGCTGGATGGCATCAGTGACTCGATGCACATGAGTTTGGGTGAACTCCGGGAGTTGGTGATGGACAGGGAGGCCTGGTGTGCTGTGATTCATGGGGTCGCAAAGAGTCGGACACGACTGAGCGACTGAATTGAACTGAACTAATATGGAAAGTGAGCTTCAGCCAAATGGGGTGATATCTGAAGAGACTGGAGATGATACATTTCCATGCAGGACGGAGGAAGGGGTTAGGACTGAAGTGGAGTATGTGATGGTTCCACGCTCTGACACTAGAGACATGGTGTAATTCTGAAAAATGAGGGGAGAATGGGAACAGCATACAAAAAATATTTAAAATAGTTTTTTAGTAACTATCCTGATAGAAGTTTTGGCATTGTGATTCAGAGAAATTTTTGTGTGACGTTGAGAAAACTCAGAATCCTTGCTGTGGATAGAAGGAGACTAAGATGAAGGAGAGAAGAGCTTCCATTAATATGAATTTTGAATAAGGAATATCAGTGTGAACACACAAGTATTTTAACTGTAAATAAATAAATAAAGGTAATAATGACATAAATAGTTGTCATAATATTATAAGTAATGTTTACATACTATACTGTACATATAATTACTTAGAATTATATTCACCATAGGGCTTTCCCAGTGGTTCAGGGGCAAAGAATCCACCTATAGTGCAGGAGACATGGGTTCGATCCCTGAGTCAGGAAGATCCGCTGGAGAAGGAAATGGCAACCCACTCTAGTATTCTTGCCTTGGAAATCCCATGGACAGAGGAGCCTGGCAGACTACAGTCCATGGGGTTGCAAAAAGAAAATCAGACACAACTTAGCAACCAAACAAAACACAATATTCTCCATAATGGACCAAGATGGGAAAGAGATTTACATTCTATAGGATGAAATAGTAGATGCAATGATGTCCATTATTCGATATTATTAGAAGCCTTTTCCTCTAGCTTTCCAAGTTCACTTTCCTTCAGTCCTAAGGGCTTTAGCCGCTTCCTGAAGTTGCTACCATTGCACATTTTAAAGCTTATACCTTCCAGTAGTTAACGGTCTTTTGCTTACTAACAGCTCTTTATATTACATTTTACCAGCTCAATTGATCGGTATGTTTTCTGTCTGCTGATTGGATGCAGGTTGACGCAGGTCGTGTCTGCACCTGAGGCTATGGACCAGAATCAAACATTACATGCACTGGTGAGCTGCCAAAGGACTTTTGAGAAAGCCGATGATGGTCTTCAGGCATTGTGTCGCTAAGTTAAATGTGGCTGACTTGTCTGGGAGAAGGAAAGCTGGTATGTGCCACTGAGAGGGAAAAAGAGTGATTATGGGTGTTGGCAGATAAGATGGATAGGAGAGGAGAGAGCTGAGAAAATCCAGGAAAAGAATTAATAGGGTTTGGACGGCTCACAGAGAGAAGCAAAGGAGATGCTGATAATTTCAAACCACAGACTTTGAACATGTCAGAGATGTTGATTCTATGAAGCCAAGGATATTGATAAGGATGTAGGGAGAAGAATCTGGTGTTGGGAGGACTGTGGTTATTTGGGTTTTAAATGAAGATGAGCTACCTGGGTAACAGTACCAGAAAGGTGGTTGAGTGTAAAGGTCCAGAGCTCTGGAAGAGGAGATCCTCACAGCTCTAAGTGAAGACTGTGGATTCATTTACTCCTTGGTGTTCCCATGATATTCTGGGTGTTGGGATTCAGAGCAGACTCAGCACATGCACACATCTGAGTGGGATGCATCCTGTAACCTGGAGATGTCCTGTAATGTTCATTTGAATATCTCCTTGTGCAGCAGACACTGACTCCTGAGGACCTCACTGGCCACCTGCAGCTCCTCAGATGTGGCACCAAGGTTCAAAATTGAATCCAGGCAGTCTGAAATACATATGCCTTCCCATCCTAGGCTTCCTCTCTGCACACAATAGGTGCTAATATCCCCCTCACCTATCCCCACTAATTGAGAAGAAATGTTAGCTCTTTATTGAAATGACTTCTGCAGCAGGTGAGATGCTGCTTTTTCCAGGGGAATTTTATTTTTGACAAGACATTGGAAACTTACTCTAAAGGATGAAGCTTTGGTGGTGAAATTTCAAAAAGTAGTCAAGTTCTGACAGGCCCCAAGCAAGCATCTGCTTTCTCCAAGCTTGCTGCACCCTCAGTCTGGTCCCTGGGTGCAGACTCTCCTGGGTCCAGACCACACAAAAGCAAATTAGTAAAATGGTGAAGTGCCCAAATACATCAGGATATACCCAACACTAATGCTCCTTTTACTCATGAAAAGCTAGCATTTTGCTGAAAAGGAAATAAGAGAATCCTGGTGTGTTTCTGATTATCTGGTCAACCAAAGTGAGTGAAAGTGAAAGTCACTCCATCCTGTCCGACTCTTTGTGGGTCCCTGAAGTTCTCCAGGCCAGAATACCGGTTAACTGTTTTCTTATTTTATCAGAAGTTGAAAATGTAATGAAAGGGAACAAAAAAATATATTGATGTGTTTGGAGGTAGACAGTTCAAATATTCTTTCTTTGGTTTCTTAAAAGCACATATGTTGGAATAAAATGGCCTGGTTCAAATCCTGAGCCCACTACCCACTAGCTTTGTGACCTTGGAAAAGTCACCTGAGCTCTCTGCGCTTTAGTTTCCTCAGCAGTGAAATGTGGATATATAATATTCACTGTTTCTTATGGCTGTTGTTAATCTATCTACAGTGCTTAGAGGAGTGTCTAAACTAAAATTAGAGCTCCCATATGACTCAGCAATCCCATTCCTGGGCATGTATCTGGAAAAACCCATAATCTGAAAAGATACATACACTTCAACATTCATTGCAACACTATAATAGCCAAGACATGGAATCAACCTAAATGTCCTTCAATAGAGGAATGGATAAAGATGGTGTGGAACATATATACAATAAATACTGGGTTGGCCAAAAATGTTTATACAGGGTATAAGATGTTACCAAAAAAACCCCCAAATGAATGTTTTGGCCTAAAATACTACTCAGCTATAAAAAAGAATGAAATCATGCCATTTGCATCAATATGAATTGACCTAGAGATAATCATACTAAGTGAAGTAAGTCAGAGAAAGCAAAATATCATATGATACTGATTATATGTGGAATCTAAAAAACTGTACAAATGTTATTTACCCAACAGAAATAGACCCATAGGCACAGAAAACAAACTTACAGTTACCAAAGGGGAAGGGCAGGAGCAGGATAAATGGAGAACTTGGGATTAACAGATTCATACTACTGTGTATAAAATACATAACAAGGACCTACCATACAACACAGGGGACTCTACTCAATGTTTTGTAATAATCGGCAAAGGGAAAATAATCTGAAAAAGAATATATATGTGTGTATGTGTGTATCACAGAAGCGCTTTGCTGTACACCTAAACTAACACAACACCGTAAATTAACTATACTTCAATTTAAAAACTGGTTTTAAAAACCTTGAAGGAAAGAGCGTCTGGCCCCTCATTAAACATTATGTAAGCTTTCATACTGCAGGGTCTAATATATCCCATGTATGTGGTGTATTTGGTTTTCCTGAGTTTCCTATTTAGACCGCTGAGCTATGCAATTCAGGGATATGGTCGTACTCTAGGAATTTCACTTTGTTTGGAAAGAGATTTACACCAATGAAGAGAGAGCTCACAGTGAACATGAGTAAACATGCCAACTGCACAAGCAAGTCAGTGTTGGCTGGGAGGTGGGTAAGTTTTGGTGGAGACTCCTTGGGGCCAGGGCTGGCACACACACAGGTGTGTGTCTGGAGGGGCAGGGGTGAAGAAGGGAGAGAACATGAGCTGGGAAGAGGAGGCCTTGGGCTAAGCTTTCATGCAGCAGGATTCTGATAAGGAGGAGAGGTCAGAAAAGGTGGGAACAGCATTAGCAGGGAAGGGGTTTGAAAACATATGTGATGACCAACGTTATCCAAGAGGACCTGGATTTCTTTCGAGATCTGGTCACCTGGGAAGAATACCAGTGGTCTCAAGGCTAGAGAGCAGGAGGAAGGATGGTTGTTGAGTCATTCAGTCTGGTCCAACTCTCTGTGATCCCATGGACTGTAGCCTGCCAGGCTTCTCTGTCCATGGACTCTCCAGGCAAGAATATTGGAGTGGGTTGCTGTTTCCTTCTCCAGGGGATTTTCCCAACTCAGGGATCAAGCCCACATCTCCGGCTTGGCAGGTATGTTCTTTATCACTGAGCCACCAGGAAACCTTCTGGAGGGATGGTGTCATTTACTGAAATAGCAAAACTGGGAGGCAGAAGTGGGTTTGGAGAGGATAACACTTTTACTGCCACCCAGACTTGGTTGCTAGAGGCTGTGAAGAGGCATGAGGTGTAAGTCCATCAGCACAGATCCTGGCACAGAGGCAGTGCCCACACCAGCCGGCCACAATCACCTCTGCTCTCCAGCAGTGCCGGGCAGCAGTTTCAGCGCCAGGCTAAGAAATGCTGGCCACCAATGTGCAGATTTTCTAAACTTGTTTGTACACTTGGGTCCTTTTTTTCTGACATAAGCAAAATATATCTTTATAGCTGCAAGATTTAGCTTGAATTTTCACCATGGTTTTAGCTGTGATTAGAAAAACTGGGATAATAAAGCAGTCAGACCACAGGACTTGCAAGAGGCCTTAGGGAGGCAAATTAGCCAATCTTCTGTCACTTTTTCCTCCCTCTGATTACAACTTACCCCAAGAATTTTTTTTTTTCTACCTAGAATAAAGGAAAAGGAAAACTTTGACAGCCTTTGGTTTGGGAATGGTTGATGGCATTGTTAGCACAGGCACATTCATTATGGCTCTAAAGCTTGCTGAGCCGCATGGGAAATCACCCGGGAGTCCTGGTTCCATTAGAATTCCATGTACACGGTGCAATGAGTTTAATCTGTGCAAAATACATTCAATAATTTGTTGACTGTGTCTTCTTCTTGGACTTAACTCCTTCATATTGTACTTGAAAAGGCATGTACTTAAATGCTACAGGAACACCAAAACCCATACCTCCTGTTGTGGAGTCTGCAAAATTACGAGCCTCAGTGCAAAGATGAGGTGCTAAGGAGCAGGCAATTAACACTGTTTGTTTTAAGATGTTTTCACTGAGAGCTGGTATTTTTTTTAAAGTAAGCAGTCTTTGTGTTTGTCGTTTTTCATGGTCAGAGCAAACTGAAATTCTAGGCTCAATGAACGTGAGAACTGAGGGGTGGCTTGGCGACCTTGAACGTGAGAGCTGAGGGGTGGCTTGGCGACCTCTGGGATGATGACCACGGAGAGTCACGTGACAAGTTCAAGGCCACAGCGGACTCCAGAAGCAGGACAGAGCCTGGGTCCTGCTGCCTGCTCGCCTACTGCCCCCCGACCCCATGCCCCACCCCTCTGACGTCACTGAAGGCTCATTTCTGGTACCCAGGTGAGGATCCTCTGAGGCATTAAAGGATTTCAGAATTGGAAGAGGCCTTTGAGAGCTTCAGCCTCAACTGGAATGCTCTGGGGTGTGTTCAAGGTCAGAGATGCAGGTGAGAGAGCTTTGCTGACTGGATCCTGGGCCATATGCATTTCTTTAAGCCCCTTGAGGCTTGGTGGACATGATTGAGAGGGTTTCTGTCACAGTGACTGCCATGGGGCTCATCCGCCCTGGGACTCGTGTGCCTCCTGCTTCCCCACACCTCACCTCCCTGCACAGGGTGGTCTCCTCTGCACATGGGCCACAGGCTTTTTGGGCGCAAACGTCTGGTACTTTGGTGACTCTGGGTTCAGCCCATGATGGAATTCCCTAGATTCCTTCCATAAACGTCCTGCTGAAACCAAATGAATCTTTTCTCTTTTGAACAACCCATGATGCTTTCTGCCTCTGCCCTTCTGGAAACTGGTTCCCCTTTTCCCAGAACCCTCTTCTGCTGCATCTCAATAATATGATGATGCCCCTTGGAATGTGAAGGCCCAGGGGGCAAAGTCTGTCTGTCCATCCCTAGGAGCAGTGCTTGGTGCACAGTAGGCGCTCGTCAAATATTTGCTAAAAATAGGTCCAAATAACTGTCGGTGCTGCTTATCTCCCATTTTTAGGAGCCTTGATCAACCATACCTGTGGTCCCTGTTGCTCACCGGTGGGCTTGATCCCATCTTCGACACTGCTCAATTCTCTCTGACAGAAGTCATTAGAGCCCTTGTCAGGAAAGGGTACAACTTGCCATCAAGTTCATTTTGCTGTTACTCAGCTCTGTCCGTGGGTCCTATGTCTGGAGTCTGATTTCCTTTCTACTCGGTTATTCAGATGATGGATCTGGTGCCCTCCCCACCTGGTGGTGGTTTGCTGTATCTTTTGTTAACTTTATGCTAAAAAGGGAACGCCATACCCCTGGATGTCAAGTGTTACTGGCGTCTGTCACCGACTCAGACTCTGTCCTCACGGTGCCGACCTATCCCGGGGGTGGGTAACTCCAAGTCCCCACCCTCCCTCCCTGGTCTATGTGGGGGTCACCCTCCTGCTACCCTGGTGGGTGCACTAGTGTCTACTGGGATGCTGCCTTGCCCCACCCAGATTATCTCCCAGAATTCCAGGCTGCTCTCTGCTGTGTGTCCTGGATGGTTTGATATAGTGGTGTGCTGCCTGTTTGATTTAGTGGTATGGCCACCTCAGGGTTCCCTCCTTGGTGCTGTGACTCTCACGGGGTCACCCTTGCCATCCAGTGTTGAGCTAGCAAAGCCAATCACTGCCTCTGCTGTGTTTCATTGCAAACTCCACTGGCTAAACTGATCTTTCTCCCTGAATGGTAACCTTTTCCCAGTCACCTTTATGCCCAAGATCCTCATCTGGGATCACAGTTAAGAGCTAGGTTCTGGTGTCAGAGAGCCTGGACAACAGCTGTGTGACTTAGGCAAGTTACTTAACTCCAAGCTTTGATTTCCCCATCTGGGAAATAGGAGGTAGACATTCAGGTTCGATCCTTGGGTTGGAAAGATCCCCTGGAGGAGGCCATGAAAACCCACTCCAGTATTCTTGCCTGGAGAACCCCATGGATAGAGAAGCCTGGCAGGCTATAATCCATGGGGTGGCAAAGAGTTGGACACAACTGAGTGACTGAGCATGCACGCATGCAGGCAGTCACAGACTTTTGTCTCATGTGCTTGTGATGAGGATGAAATTAGCAGAAAGTGTAGCCTGTGAGTTTCTTACCTGAATATTCAGGGCTTCCCTACCCCTCTCAGCCCTCCAGCTGCTCTGCCTTTAAGCTCCCAAGACTCATTTTCTAAACCACTCATTTTGGATTTAAAGGTCCAATATGGCAACTGTAATTTCCATTTTTTATACCCACATCTTACATCTCCAGCCATGTTATCAGTTCCTTTAGGGAAAAGCCTGTGCCTGGTGCCACCTTGCACCTTCCAAGCCCAGTCCCATGCCCTGAATATACCAGGTACCCCATAAAGGCTTATTTTTCTTGCTAGTACGTGTAAAAATCTCATGTAGTCTCATAGTCAGACACAACCATTCCACAACACTGGTGAGCTTTCTCACCCTGGCGTGCATGTTCTGCACCAAGTGTGCATTGGCGAGGACGCACGCTGAGGCTGACAAAATGCTTACCAGCCACCCTGGGGGCAGCATCCCAGGACAGCGTTCCTTGTTAATAATGTTTTTAGGTGCAGGAGTGAGGAGCCACAGTGATTACATTAAAAAGCTGCCCTCTGGTCAGATCTGGAGAAGCAACAGCCTTTTAGGATTCAGCCAGCTGGGAGCTAGGACTCGCTTCCAGGGTTTCCAAATCCTGCCTCACTTGTAGCAGTGGCTCCTTCCTCACGGGGATGTTTCAGACTTGGCTGCTAGTTGATCGTCTTCCTGAAACCATACACTTTGGCTTTTCATCTTGTTGATCACTAAGAGAATAAAGGTGCCACAAGTGCCATTAATAAATTCAGTAACGTCACGTGGACTTTCTCAGGGAAAGGAATGTAACACAGTCAACAACCTGACACACGGGAATGGCTGAAAGAAAAGCTTACTTGGGTTCTACGTTGAAAAGCGACTGACACTTGTGCTTTCACACTATAAAGTCTCTTTTTCCTAGAAAATATGGGGGGGGAATAATCTATTTTCTTGCCCTGCCCTCTACACAAGGTCATTGTAAAGGTCATACCTGGTAACCTTTGTGAAAGATCCTGCTGAGCTCCATAGCGCGGATGGGCATAGGGCAAACAAGAAGGTTCTGCTGACTACAGACCCTTCCTGGGCCTGGTGGTGTTCTCAGGGCCAAGTCTGGGGTCTTCATGGAGAGGTGAGGGCAGGTGGGAGATAGGGTGCCCCTCCACCATGGTGCCTTTGTGTGACTTTCTCATCTGAAGAAAGCCCAGACTTTTCCCCTCAAAAGAAAGCCTTGCTTTTCCCCTCGATGGATGTGGGGAAATTAGCCACGATGACACGGTCAGGCTCTCTCATCCCACGTTTTGTAAATAATGATTCTGGAACAGCTGAGCTCACTTAGAGCCCTGCTCATGTGCATCACAAGTTACCTGCTTGGTCGTGGGCTACCTTGTGGGGTATGCCAGTCAAAGCTTCACCGGGAACAGCCTGGAAGGGTTGTGTGTGGTTATGTTGTATTACATGTTGTGTCTGCTGCTACGGCTGCAGTGCCAGCCAGGAGGGAATAACGTGTCTGCAGTTCCTACAGCTCCTCACATTTTCCTCCAGCCTCTTGGTTCGCACCTTGCCTACCGTGCGTTCAGCAAACAGTGTGCACAGTGAGACAGTTGGTGTCACAAACAGGAACAGCGAAACAGTGGAGTTTGCAAATTCTTCTCTGGGGACCTAGCAGCTGCTGTTTCAGATCT
>NW_024070203.1:2944177-2984557 GCF_014754425.2 Oryx dammah | reverse complement strand
GTTTGCAAATTCTTCTCTGGGGACCTAGCAGCTGCTGTTTCAGATCTGGGGGTGGGGGTGGGGGTCCTGCAGAAACACAACCCAGGATGAGCCTTCTCCAACTTGAGTATCTGTCCTTGGGGGGAAGAAGTCTCTAGACACACTAAGAAATGGACGCTGGTTTTTCTGTGGCTGGTCCTCTCTGGGAAGTAGAGAGCTAAGAAAGATGGACCTAAAATCACAAAAGGGATGCTGTTCAGCAAAGTGGGGAGAAAATTTTTCTCAAGGAATGACAGAAAAATGGGACAGTAGAGAGAGTTTTATGTCTGCTCCAGGGTTGGAGGTAATACACAGCCCATTGCTGACAGAGGCTGGGCTGGCTTCTGGATTTTGTGAGGGAATTACCTTTCTGAGATGACTTAGGGGCATTTCATTTCAAGGTCTCTTCAATTCCTTTGCTGAGTCTATAAACTTTGTGAGGGAAAGTAGAAATGTAGATCTACTTCCAGAATAACATGACAAGCTACCTTTTACTGTGAGTTCTTGAATTTAAGGACTTTTTTTTTTAGTACTAAGAATTCTAAGAAATGAGGAAGAAGAATGGAATTTAGAAGCAAGATGTCATGAGAACACATTAGTAACTAGTTTGTTAAGCGTCTCAGGCGGTTTCTCATGAGGCTGGTGTCTTAAGCATGAACCCCTAGAGATGTTGCCCCCAAATGTTCTCTCTAGAGAGGGTGGGGGTGATGAAGAACCAGGAGCCAAACATCTCTGGGAGACAGATAATGTCCAGATTGAAGCTATCATTGTCCATATTCCCAGGGGCTCAGAAAGAAATTGCAAACATCAGACTGTCTACCTTTCTCCAAGAGAAAGTATAAAAGAGAAAGTTCAAAGAAATAGAGTTCAAAGAAGGGATATAAATAACTGACCCAAATAATAGCCTTTGAGGGTCTCCAAAGAGGCTTCCTTAGGGAGAGATGCCTCTAACAGTTTTTTGGAAAAATTCATCTTTCTTAACAGTGATAATAACCTCAAGGCTTTAAGAAGTACTTTTAAAATTTGAGGAAAATACCCACTTATCCAGAGGCAAGAAACAGCTCATGCTAGACGATCCATTACTCCCTTAAGTAGGGCCTATAAATAAAATGGTTTATAAAGAAACGAATTAAAGAATTTACAATCTTTGTCAAAACCCCCAAATAACTCTTGCTATTTCTGTTTCAAATAAAGATTCATAGGCAGATCTAAAGAGTAATGATTTTTAAATTAAAAAATGTTATGAGCTTTCAAAGCAGAGAAGTAAAACTAGGGATCAGGCTCTTTCTCTGATGAGAAAACAGAGGTGCAGGAAGGGGCGATAAAGCCACATGGGGAGAAGAAATATATTTTTTGGAGAGCCCACACACACATATTTATGGTGGATGATAAAACCATTGAATCCCAACCTTGTGTTAACCATTTTCTTAAGAATGGTTCCCTAAGTAGATTAATAGCTTCCAGACGATTCCAGGTAGGACTTAAAAGTTAATTATGAGAAGAAGTCAAGTTTATCATTATAAGCACAGTTCACAAACCAACAATGTCTCATGTAGTGCTTCCATGTTGACACAGATGGCCTGGGAGTGATGCTACTGACCACACTTTACAGCATCATCAGTTGGAGTTGAATGTTTATAGCAGGAATCATAGAATGTGGGGGATGTTAGAGAAAACTTAATTGACTACACTTCTCCTTGTGTAGATGAGAAAATAGTTCAAGACCACAGTTAGTTGGTTAAAAGGCTCTAGGACCACATTCTAAAACGTCTTGCTCACATTTCTCTTCTCTACCATAGCAGTTTACCTGAAGTAGTCATAGAATCAGAATTTCACTCAGGTTGGGAGAGGCACTGAAATCCATCCTTTTGGTTACCTTTTCATTGACAAAGACACACATACTAAAATGTGCATGAGTCATAAGAATATAGGAAACTCAGTCACTCCAGCAGAGAAACAGACCTCACTGAGCTCCAGGAAGCATCTTGGGTCTCTTCAGGCCATGGCTCGCCCCACCCCAGGGCCACATCTCTGTGCCCAGCTGTGATATGAGCAGACTGAGGTCTATGCTGGGTAAATGATTTTTGCTAAAGCACACTATTAGTGATCCTGTGCTGCAGTACTTGTCCACTAATTTAAATCTATAGGAATTGATAGACCACTTGACCTGTCTCTTGAGAAACCCATATGCAAATCAGAAAACAACTGTTAAAACTGGACATGGAACAGCAGATTGGTTCCAAATAGGAAAAGGAGTGCATCAAGGCTGTATATTGTCACCCTGCTTACTTAACTTCTATGCAGAGTACATCATGAGAAACGCTGGGCTGGAAGAAGCACAAGCTGGATTCAAGATTGCCGGGAGAAATATCAATCATCTCAGATATGCAGATGACACCACCGTTATGGCAGAAAGAGAAGAGGAAGTAAAAAGCCTCTTGATGAAAGTGAAAGAGGAGAGTCAAAAAGTTGGCTTAAAGCTCAACATTTAAAAACGAAGATCATGGCATCTGGTCTCATCACTTCATGGCAAAGAGATGGGGAAACAGTGGAAACAGTAGCAGACTTTATTTTGGGGGGCTCCAAAATCATTGCAGATGGTGATTGCAGCCATGAAATTAAAAGATGCTTACTCCTTGGAAGTAAAGTATGACCAACCTAGATAGTATATTCAAAAGCAGAGACATTACTTTGTCAACAACGGTCCATCTAGTCCAGGCTATGGTTTTTCCAGTGGTCATGTATGGATGTGAGAGTTGGACTGTGAAGAAAGCTGAGCACCAAAGAACTGATGGTTTTGAACTGTGGTGTTGGAGAAGACTCTTGAGAGTCCTTTGGACTGCAAGGAGATCCAACCAGTCCATTCTGAAGGAGATCAGTCCAGGGTGTTCATTGGAAGGACTGATGCTGAAGCTGAAACTCCAGTACTTTGGCCACCTCATGCGAAGAGTTGACTCACTGGAAAAGACCCTGATGCTGGGAGGGATTGGGGGCAGGAGGAGAAGGGGACAACAGAGGATGAGATGGCTGGATGGCATCACCTACTCAATGGACATGAGTTTGGGTAAACTCCGGGAGTAGGTGATGGACAGGGAGGCCTGGCGTGCTGCAATTCATGGGGTCTCAAAGAGTCGGACATGACTGAGCGACTGAACTGAACTGAATTTAACTAAGAATACAAAGCCCAGCACAATGTAACACCGCAGAAAGCGTCTCCCCAGTATTTGTTGAATGAATTAATGAACTCATTCTGGAGGGTCCTCCTGCTTCATACATCCATGTCCCACGTTTTTTTTTTTTTTTGCATCCCCCTACCCCCCACATGGCAGGTCTCATCATATCTCCTTGATGATTCTGGGCTGTTCAGAATCTACATGAGGATTCTGAAGCCATGTGCAGAGCTGCTGTTGCCCTTCACAGGGCTTGTCTCTATGGGGTGGAATGTGACCCAGTTCTCTGGGTAAATGCCCATGTCTGTTTCTGAAGACATTTTCTCTGGGTTATTTCCTGTTTTTACATTTTTATTTTTTAATTGGTGGAAAAATGCTTTACAATGTTGTGTTGGTTCTGCTGTGCAACATCACAAATCAATTATAAATATATACATGTCCACTCCCTCTTGCACCTCCCTTCCCTCCCCCATCCCACACCTCTAGGCCATCATTGAGTGCCAAGTTGGGTTTCCTCTGTTATATAGCAACTCCCCATTAACTACCTATTTTACTAATTATATATGTCAATGCTACTGTCTCAATTTGTCCCACAATCACCTTCCCCTGCTTTGTCCAAAAGTCCATTCTCTACTAGATTCATCAGAACCATTTTTTAGATCCCATATGTATGCTTTAATATATACTTGTTTTTCTCTTTCTGACTTACTTCTCTCTGTATAAGAGGCTCCGGGTTCATCCATTTCCCTACAACTGACTCAAAGCCATTCCTTTTTATCACTGAGTAATATTCCATTGTATATATGCAAACATCTTCTTTATCCATTCATCTATTGATGACATTTAGGTTGCTTCCATGTCCTGGCTATTGCTGCTACCTCAGCATAATAAAGGTACATATGACAAACTCACAGCAAAAATTATTCTAAATAGTGAAAAACTGAAAGCATTTCCACTAAAATCAGGAATAAGACAAAGGTGCCCACTTTCACCACTATTGTTCAATATCATTTTGGAAGTCCTAGCCATGGCAATCAGAAGAGAAAAAGAAATAAAAGGAATCCAGAATGGAAAAGAAGTAAAACTCTTACTGTTTGTAGATGACATGATACTATATATAGAAAACCCTAAGAACTACTAGAGCTAATCAATGAAAAGTGGCAGGATATAAAATTAATACACAGAATTCTCTTAAATTCCTATACACTAACAATTAAAAATCAGAAAGAGCAATTAAGGAAATAATTCCATTCACCATTGCAACAAAAAGGGTAAAATACCTAGGAATAAACCTACCTAAAGAGACAAAAGACCTGTATGTAGAAAAGTATAAGACACTGATGAAAGAAATCAAAGATGATACAAACATATGGAGAGATATACCATGTTCTTGGATTGGAAGAATCAATATTGTGAAAATGATAACACTACCCAAAGCAATCTACAGATTCAATGCAATCCCTGTCAAATTACCAGTGGCATTTTTCATAGAACTAGAGCAAAAAATGTCATAATTTGTATGGAAACATAAAAGAGTACAAATAGCCAAAGCAATCTTGAGAAAGAAAAGTGGAACTGGAGGAACCAGACTCCCTGACTTCAGACAATATTATAAAGCTACAGTCATCAGGACAGTATGGTACTGGCACAAAAGCAGAAAACACATATGGACACCTTATCTTTGACAAAGGACGCAAGAATATACAATGGAGAAAAGACAGCCTCTTCAATAAGTGGGCTTCCCTTGAGGCTCAGCTTGTAAAGAATCTGCCTGCAAAGCAGGAGACCTGGGTTTGATCCCTGGGTTGGGAAGATCCCCTGGAGAAGGAAACAGCTACACACTCCAGTATTCTGGCCTAGAGAATTCCATGGACTGTATAGTCCATGGGGTCGCAAACAGGCGGACACAACTGAGTGACTTTCACTTTCACTTTCAGTAAGCGGTGCTGGTAAAACTGGACAGCTTTGTGTAAAAGAATGAAATTAGAACACTTTCTAACACCATACACAAAAATAACCTTAAAATGAATTAAAGACCAATATAAGACCAGGAAGTAAAAACTCTTAGAGAAAAATATAGACAGTACACTCTTTGTCATAAATTGCAGAAAGATTCTCTCTGACTCACCTCCTAGAATGATGGAAATAAAAATAAAAATAAAGAAGTGGCGTGTAATAAAATTTAAAGGCTTTTGCACAACAAAGGAAACTATAAACAAGGTGAAAATGCAACCCTCAGAATGAGAGGACATAATTGCAAATGAAGCAACTGACAAAAGATTAATCTCTGAATATATAAGCAGCTCATGAAGCTCAATATCAGAAAAACAAACAACCCAATCAAAAAGTGGGCAGAAGACCAAAATAGACATTTCTCCAAAGAAGAAATACAGATGGCCAATAAACACATGCAAAGATGGGTTATTTGCTTTTGATAGAAAATAATCTCTCTGCTGTCTGCAGGACATGAGAAATGCTCATATTTTAGAAGCAGTGTGGGAGGAGAAGTCCTGGACCCATTCCTTGTGCAGACTTCCACTGAACCCCGTTTCCATCCCTACCTCTCCTGCTAGTTTCCTCTGAGGTGACCAAAAAGTTGATCTGTTTTGTATTGTTGCCATGTAATAGCAGTTTGAAGCAATAACAGTAATAAACACTCTTTGCCCTCAAATATTAAATTGGCCTGGTTCTCAATACTGGTAGTCACTGTCATTTTTGTTTAGCTTTATGGATATTTAACTGACATAATGTAACAGTCACCTACTTCATGTGTAGGTGTACTTCTTGCTGTGGTTCATGGGGTTGCAAAGAGTCAGACAAACTGAGTGACTGAACTGAACTGAGCTTCACGTGTACATGTAATGAATGTTGGATATTGTACACAGTTTGATCAATTTTGGTATGTATGTATGAATTTTGGAACTGTCTGAAGATCTAGAATGGCTTCATCACCCTGAACTGTTTCTTTGTGCCTCTTTGCTCTCTGACGTTTTGGAGCCTGTGCTCTGACTTCCAGTCCTCAGCAGCCAGGGATCTCAGTTCTCTCAGTATGCTTTTTAACTTTTATTAGTATTTCATGTAATGGAATTAAGTTGCATGTAGTCTTTTGGGTTTTCTTTCACATACTATGTTTTTGAGATCCATCCATCTTGTTTTGTGTATTAGTATTTTATTTTATTTTTTAAATTGCTGAGCAGTATTCCATAATACAGATATCTTACACTTTTTTCATCCACTCACATGGTGATAAACATTTGGGTTGTTTGCAGTTTTTTACAATTGTGCATAATGCTGCTGTGAATGGTACAAGTCTTCATGTGGACATCATCACATTTTGATTTCTTTTACATAAATGTTTAAAAGTAGGATTGATGAAACTTGTGGTTAACTCTGTAAGATACTGTGATACAGACTTCAGAATGGCTGTGCCACTCTACATTCCACCACCAACGGGTGAGGGCTGTCATTACAACGTCTACGTGTGGAGCTGTCAGTGTTTTTAATTAAAGCTATTCTGGTAGGATGTCGTATTATCACATCACAGTTGTAATTTCATTTTGATGACTTGTGATGTTGAGAATCTCTTCATGGTCTTATTTGTCATTTGTTGATCTTCTTTTGTGAAATGCCTGTTCAAGTCTTTTTTGTCTCCCTGTTAATGGGTTGTTTGTCTTCTTATTGAAAGACTTCTTTTTATATTTTGGATACAAATCTTTATCAGATATATTTTGGATGTTTTTCCCTAGTCTGAAATTGAGAGTATCAGTTCAGTTGTGTCTGACTCTTTGGAATCCCATGGAGTGTAGCCTTCCAGGCTCCTCTTTCCATAGAATTATCCAGGCAAGACTACTGTAGTGGGTTGCCATGCTCTCCTCCAGGGGATATTCCCAAGCCAGGGATCAAACCTGGGTCTCCCACATTGCAAGAGGTTATTTACAGTCTGAACCACCAGGGAAGCCTGGACTTGCCTTTTTGCTTCCTTCAATCATGTCTTTTTAGGAACAAAGTTTTAAATTTTGATGAGAGTTTTTAATCAGTTTTTTTCTTTTATAAGTCATGTTTATTTAAGAAATCTTTGACCCAGGTCACACGAGATTTTATTGTTTTCTTCTAAATGCTTATAGTTTTGCTTCTTATATTTTTGTCTATTGTCCATTTTTCAGTTAATTTTTATAGATGTAATGTATGGATTGAGGCTAATTTTAAAAATAAAGATATTTAATTTTTCCAGTGTAATTCAAAGACTATTTTTCCCTGTGGATTTACCTTGGCTTGAGAAAGGACTTGGCATATTCCACAAATAGAAAGGAGGTCAATGTGGCCTGAATAGAGAGGAGGAGAGCAGTGTATAATGGTGTTGCAGAGAAAAGCAGTGGTGAAACTTGTAAGATCTTATGGGCCTTGATAAGAAAGTTGGATTTTATTCTCAAAGCAATATCATTGCCTCAAGCATTATAAGCAAGAGTGGTGGGTGATCCGATTCATATTCTACAATGAAAATTCTTCATCTGTCTGTGCAAATTCATTGAAACCACTCTGAACAAGGTCACTACTGACCATGCAATAGTATGCTGAGTTTGATGAAGTTTTATTGTTTATTCAGTGGGGTTAAATTTGGCCCATAGCTCAGCAGTTCTTAAATTGACACATGCACAGTTGCCTTTGTCGGAGTCTGTATAAAACCAGAGCTAATGCATTTTTTGAATGCCAGCTGATATGCTGCTACTGCTAGAACTTTCTGCCAAGGATATTAAAGATGCTACCTGGTGCTTTATGTCCTTTGGCTTCTCTTCATTTTGCTATTTCTTTATCGCCAAGGTAAACACTGTGCTAATGCCAATAGGAAAAAGCTGAAGGAGACTTTTTGGCTATTAGAGATTGCCTATCCCTCAGCAATTATTACCAGCTTAAAGTATGTGAAATTAACTAAACATGAAGAATCTAGAATAGCATTCATATAATACTAAAATTGATGATGCACTGTGATCATCCTCCATTGGACTTGAAAATGATTAAATTAGCTTAAATAAAAAGAGATTTTGATACAGAAAACTTTTTTTTTCTGTATTAGAGCTGATTATGAGAGAAACTGTAGATATCTCTCATAATAGAATGGGTTTGTTTTGGGAAAAATTTATTGAAGAATGGTTAACCAGTTAAGCTATATCTAGATTATTTTGTCAGCTCAATTCTAAAAGGCTCTTTATTTAAATATGTACCTGTGTTTAAACTATAGCAGTTTAAATAGATGCTTTATCTTTCAGAAAATTTTGTATATTGAAGTTGAGATGAAGAAATGAAAGGTAAATCAAGTTCTATAAATAGGTCATTCTTTTTTCTTCCATTGTATGAACTCTACATGATAAATATCACATGTTGGGCTGATCAGTTCAGCATTTGCATCATAATTACGTAATTTGTCTAACATTATGAGAATTCTGGCTAGAAGGAAGGCACCTTATTCAATAAAATGTTGCTACTAGTCTTAATAACCCCAACATTCCTTAATTTTACTCTTTTGATATTATCTCTACAATAATTCAATTTTTATATTAAAGATTTTAAATCTTTAAATGTAGGATTTAGTTTTAGTCTTCTAAGGTTTTAACATTTATTCAGATAGTCTTGTTAAAATGGAGTTGAGAAATTTTGTAATTTAAAGAGATATAGAGAAACTCCCACTTCTGCTGGACTAGATATTGTGAAAATTCTCTCACTAATGGCCTCTGGAAATTATGAGATGGATTTTTTCAAATTAAAAATGGAAATTAGAGTGGTAAGTTAGCATGGAGGCCCTGATTTCCCTGGCAGCATCTACAATACCAGAAACATAGACTGGATTATGATAACCTCATAAAGGGAACAGGGGACAAAAATATTTGCCTAGGAAAATGGGCAAATAACTAAGAATCATGCATAAAGCTAGCATGCTCAAAAGGCTAGGCCCTCAGTGAAAGACTGAGCTGGGGGAAAAAACATCTGTCTCGGTAAAGGGATTCAAAAGGTTACTTTTAAATTCTTAGTCCTTGGCTTTGAGGGAAAAAGCCTCCCCTGAAAATTAATTAACATCCTATCTATACTTGATAATTTAAAACACAGGTACAGTTTGAGAATCACCATGCTAACAATCTAAGAACTCCCATGTGGATAGTGCACCAGTGCAGTAGAGGAGCCACCAGAGAAACTATATATTCGCTTGGAGAAAGGCATTCTTAACTTGTTTTCTTCAAATTAAGGTCAGCATAAGAGTTTATTAGACACACAAGGAAACAAGCCACAGTGAGTAAAATCAACAAAATAGCAAGCAGTGAGTTAGAGACTTGACTTAAGACTTGCCAGAGCACATGAGATGTGGAGATTACCTAACATGTAACATAAAGTAGAGGCTTAAAATGTTACTGTAAATAAAAAAAATATTGTAAATATGACCAAGGACTAAGACTGAGAGAATATTTGTGCAATTATATACATTTGGAAAGGAACTAAATAGAATATATAGAAGTAAAACATATTCATTTAAACTAAAAATCTGAGGATGGGCTAAGCTTTAGGCCACATATAGGTGAAGAAGAATTAATAAACCAGAGAAGAGATCTGTAGAATTCTGCAGGATTTAGCAAAGAGAGATTAGGAAAATATGGAGGATGTGTTATAAGGCACGGAAGCCAGGACGAGAAGGTCTAACAGATGCCCACTTGAAGGTTCAGTGTAAAAGAGTGGTGAAAAGAGGAAGAGAACATATTTTTTCATATTCATATTTTGAAAAATGAGACTTTCCCACAATTGAGAAAGACACAAATTCTTAGATTTGGAAAAAACAATAAATCCCACGCAGAATAAATACACACTAGTTTTAATGCTGTCACATTGTAGTCAAAGTGAAAATATTAATGATGAGAAGATTAAAAGCAATTTGTTAAAATAGGCAACCTACATTCAAATAAAAATTAGACGGATGTCAGAGCAACAGCAGTGGCAGATGAAGAGAATAACAACACATCTTCAATGTGCTGAGACAAAAGTTAATCTAAAATTGGAAAGTTAGTTGTCTTTCAAGAATGAGGACAGAATAAAGACATTTTCAGAAAAACACAAATTATAGGAGTTCACTGCAACAGACTTCACTGAACATATTCCAAAAGGATGTGCTCAAGGCAGGAATAATGTGAGCTCAGAAGGAAGGTCTAACATTCAAGAAAGAATAGTATGCTAAAAATTACCAAATGAGGGTAAATATAAAGATGGACTGGATAAAAAAGTTTATTTGGGGGTAAAGGTCTACAAACTTCATAATAAAAAATTTTAAGAAGAGAGGGGAATTATGTGTTGAATTGTATCTTCCCTCAAAAGATCCGTTGGAGTCCTGACCAGCGGGACCTCAGAATGCCACTTTGTTGGGAGACAGGGTCTTTACAGAGATCATCAAGTTAAAGTGAGGTCGTCAGAGTGAGTGCAATCCACCAGGACCAATGTCCTTACAAAAAGAAGAAATGAGCAAACAGGCAACACACAGGAAGAGAACCATGTGAGGATGAAGACAGATCACGGTGTGCTTCCACAGGCTGAGGAATGCCAGAGATTGGCAGCAGACCATGAGAAGCATGAGACGCCTGGGACAGACTTCCTTGCAGCCCTTGGAAGGGACCAATCCTACTGACCTCTTGATCTCCAACTTCCAACACCAAAACTGGTGGGTGAAGCAACCCAGTTTGTGGAACTTTGTTACAGCACCCCTTGTAAATGAATACAGAAGTGTTCAGTGTCAAATTTCCAATGTGATGAGAGTTCTAAGTTCTTTATATTATTTACAAAGACAAGATTATATATTTTTAAGCAAACTATAGGTTAAAAGTTTTCTTGGGAGTTGCTAAAAATGGAAATATAATATATATCTTTCAGAGGAAGAGAATAAATGGAAGTTAAAAAATGAATTCCCATTGAAAATATGGCTGATTCTACGTTGGGACAGGAAATGTATGAGATAATCCTGGAGCATCTTCATACCAGAAAGCAGGGAAAGTCAAAGACTAAAGAATTCATGAATCAATCTGATTAGTCTGCACTGGCCAAAGATGGGAAAACTTATGTGTCAACAAAGATAATGACTGTGATCAGTGGAAACACATCAGATTATTTAAATCCAGAGGTTCAAAATTATACTAATTAGTTTTGATTTATAGAAAGAAATAAATTCATTGATCACTTTTGGCATGTACTAGAGAATATTCTCATTATTTTGGAAATTAATAAAAAGGAAAAAATATCAAGAATTAATCTTGTATTTCTTAAAAGATTTTCCGGGTCCTCAAACTATGGAAATTTGTTGTTGGAGTTTCTTTCTATATATTTGTTTCAGAAAATAAATGTAGAAGTTAAAAAAAATTCAAATATCACCACTAAAATTCTCCTGATGGATGAATGGATGTAGGTGATGATCATTAATGGCAGACAGCAGATTTCAGATCCCTGTTTCATACTACATAAAAAATTTCAAGTGGACTAAAGACCTGAAATAAATATAACATAACATCACATAAGGTAATATATACATTATGAATTCTGAGCAGGAAAGGATTTCTTATACAAGACCTAAATGGCACAAACCAAAAGAAAGATTGATTATATTTGATAAGTATATATTTTATAAAAGTGAAAAGAGATTATATTCACAACACATACAACTGATAACTGAATCAATAAAACACATAACAGAATCAACTAGAAAAACCAATTACATGTAAGTGAAATCAACAACTCGCAGAAGACAAAACTAAATGTCAATAAATAAAGACAAAACCTCAAGAATAATTCAGTGAATTCAATAACATAATGAGATGCTATTCACACATATCTGATCAACAGAAATTTAAAAGGGCTACAATTCCAAGTGTCAGTGAGAAGTCTGAGAGGCACTCATTGGCACATATATTTCTTGGTGTAAACCTTGTACAGAAAGTCCCTCCCATTACAAAAGGGAACATATGAAATCTTTACAGCATCATTGTTTGTAAGAACAAAGTACTGGAAGCAAATGTGTACTATAAGCAAAATTGACAAAGAAAACTGTGTACAACTACAGGATACACTACTGTCGGGAAATCAAAATTAACTATAGTCATAAATATCAACATGGGTGACTCTCAGAAACAATGTTGAGGAAAGAAACCAAATAACATATTAAATAAGCATCACAATAATATTTGTGTAAGGTCTAAGCACATCCATAAATATATGTAACAGAATGGGAGTTTAGGCGTAGCAGATATAAGCTACTTTATATAGAATGAATGCACAGCAATGTCCTACTGAATAGCACAGGGAACAATGGTCAATATCCTCTGATAAGCCATAGTAGAAAATAATATGAAAAGAATATATATATATATATATACTCTCTCTCTCTCATATACATATATATATATGAGAGAGAATATATATATATATATATATATAACTGAGTCACTTTGCTGTACAGTAGAAACTAACACAACATTGTAAATCAACTGTACTCCAATAAGATAAATTAAATATATATATATAAACATAATTATAAAGAAGCCCTTTAGAATGATAACTATAAAATCCACAATGAGTAGTTCCAGATTAGGGACAAGGCGGCATGTTCAGAATAGGCTGTAAATAGATAGGCAGTTATTTTCTTTCTTAATCTGGTTGCTGGATAGATGGGTACTTATTATATTATAGAAGTGGCTCAGTTGGTAAAGAATCTGCCTGCAATGCAGGAGACCTGGGTTTGATCCCCAAGGTGGAAAGACCCTCTGGAGAAGGAAACGGCAACCCACTCCAATACTCTTGCCTGGAGAATCCCATAGACAGGGGAGCAGGGCAGGGTGCAGTCCATGGGATTGAAGAGTCGGACATGACTGTGCGACTAACTTTCACTTTCTTAAGTATTCAATTAATTAAAAAATTTAAAACCAACAGCTTATTAATATGAAATAATAATGCAAACAGAAAATAGAAATTTTCATTTAGTTTTTCAAAATGTCACCTGTTGCTAGACACTGGAAAGGAACATCAGGCTGAAGAAGAAAGACACTGTTCTCATCCTTACAGATCTTGCAACCTATCTGGAAAGATGGACCTTGAAGAACTATTTAGCGTCTCTCTGAACCACTTGCCATTCAGCACACATATGGTTTCTAATAGATTCCTGTTTTCTCTTGTCCTTGCCTGCTCTCCAGTGATCCATGTTCTACCACGCAGGTTTCCAAGACAGTAAAAGTTTCCTTAGTGTACCCCTGCAGCTTTGATTGTGCCTCTCAGGTCCCTATGCTCTTCTAAATTCTTAAACCTCTAAATTGCAATTATTAGTTTTCTTTTCTGTCCCTGACGGTAGTTTACGATGTTCTTAAAAATAGGGACCATTTATCCACCCAGCATCATAGTGTATAATAAATGTTGGAAAACTGGGTTTATATTTGACAAGAGAAGTACTGGGGTTTCCCTGGTGGTTCAGTGGCTAAGACTCCATGCTCTCAATGGAGGGGGCTCAGGTTTGATCCCTAGTCAGGGAACTAGATCCTACAGGACACAACTGTGAATTCTCAGTTCATCACTAAGGTGCAGTGCAGCCAAATAAGTAATAAATAAATATAAAGAAAAGAGGACTACTGAGCCAGCTATGTAGATACCACACGGTTAAAATAAAAGCAATATACAAAGCCCTTTGCTTCAAAAACTAAAATGTTATTGGGAAAAATTTTATTTTAACATAGAAAACATAAAGATACCACTAAACCACTCAAGGTTTTTAAAGTTGTAACAGAACAACTGTTTTATTTTACCCTATTCTCTTTTTGAAGTTTTCTTTGTTAAAATATGGAATTTCCCCTGTACATGGAACTTCTTTTATATTCCATCAAAGTAAGTGCATAAATTTAATGGACAATTCAGGAAAGTTTTGATGAAAATGTTTTAGTTCAAGGACATTTTTTCTATATTCAATTCATGTTGAATTTTTTTCACTACTGACCAGTTGCCTGGAAAAATACTTTTATTTTAAAGGTATAGCAGTAAGAAAAAATAACAGAGCTTTCCTCAGCTGATACACCATAACAACTTCTCCAAGTTGCTTTTTTTTGGGTTGTTGCTATCAGCTTTATTTGTAATAGCCTACAACTGGAAACTACAAAAGTATTCTTTAATCCAAGTTGCTTTGTATGTATAAGTATTAATATCTCATTATAGCATATTTTTAACTATAAATTTCATTGCTACTTTCATAATGTGCTACCTTGGTGTGACATAACTTTTTCCAAACTACTCCAAGGATTAAGTCTTATGAAACAAAAATTTCAGAAAATCCATTAAGTGCTTATACTGGGCCCCTGTTGTTAAAAATATCCCAGTACGTTCTTATTTATGTTCACTTGTATGTGATAGTGACCTGAAATTGTGGTGACAGCCTTGGTATTACATGCATTTGTCTGGAACATATTATAAAAGATACACTCTGATGCTCTGTGACTTTAAAAATTTTTTTCAAGGTTTCCAATACCAAATAATCTCCATTCACATACACGTTTAAGAAGAGAGTGAATCAAATACATTAAAATCATAAACACAGCAGTGAATTTAGTTTTCCATTATTCTACTGTAATAGGAATCTGCCTTCAGCCCTGTGGTTTACTCTCACAAAGACATATCCATTCCTGTTACCAGGACCTCGGTGGCTTAGACTTTACCACCTCATCAACACAGAGAGAGGAGGACAGCAATTTGGTGCATGCAATACAAAAGAATTTCTCAAAGACTTGTTTGAGGTAGTATCAGAAAGTTCCCTTGATTTCTACCTTAAAAGAATATTGGATCTTAATTTAACTACATGGAAGCACATCTTCTGTAGCATCACAAATAAAGCAGGCTTCCTGCAGGGACACTTGCCTGTTGCTCTAGCAGACTACACTTACTATACTGTGCAGAATGGGGCAACACTACACTTAACTGTCTCAAAAAATGCCCCAAGATGGATGCTCCCATTTCTGCTATTATTTCATGTTGAATTGGGAGCGTTGGACATTGCATTCAGACATGACAAAAGAAGCAGAGGTATGAGAATTAGGAAAAATAAAGAAATAAAACTAGCCTTACTTGCAATGGATGGCATTCTTGGAAAGCCTGTGGAGAAGGAAATGGCAACTCACTCTAGTGTTCTTGCCTGGAGAATCTCAGGGACGGGGGAGCCTGGTGGGCTTCCGTCTATGGGGTCACACAGAGTCGGACACAACTGAAGTGACTTAGCAGTTGGAAAGCCTGAGACCAATAATAAAGTTAACAAAACGTTAATTCTGTGACTTAACAAAGCGCAATTCTAACGCACAGAAATCAACAATCTCCTATAAAAAAAATCATAACTGGTTAAAAGGCTTAATAGATGAAAGATTTCATTTGCAGATAATAAAAGTAGAAAATATTTAGGTATAAATTTAAAAAGAAACGAGAGAAACCTATATAAGAAAAATTTAAAATGCACTTGAAAGGCGCAAAAGTAGATTCTCATTTCCTCCCCAGGTGAAAATTTGTTTTATTTATTATTATTCTTTTTTCTAATTTATTTTTTATTGAAGGATAATTGCTTTATACAATTTTGCTGTTTTCTGTCAAACCTCAACAAGTTTTAAGTTGAAAATCATAGATACATTCTGCTGCTGCTGCTGCTGCTGCTGCTAAGTCGCTTCAGTCGTGTCCGACTCTGTGCAACCCCATAGACGGCAGTCCACTAGGCTCCTCTGTCCCTGGGATTCTCCAGGCAAGAACACTGGAGTGAGGTATGTTCCTTCTATTTCTGCTTTCTGGAGAGTTTTTATCATAAATGGATGTTGAATTTTGTCAAAGGATTTCTCTGCATCTATTGAGATAACCATATGGCTTTTATTTTTCAATTTGTTAATGTGGTGAATTGCATTGATTGATTTGCAGATATTGAAGAATCCTTGCATCCCTGGGATAAAGCCCACTTAGTCATGGTGTATGATCTTTTTAATGTGTTGTTGGATTCTGATTGCTAGAATTTTGTTAAGGATTTTTGCATCTATGTTCATCAGTGATATTGGCCTGTAGTTTTCTTTTCTTGTGGCGTCTTTGTCAGGTTTTGGTATTAGGGTGATGGTGGCCTCATAGAATGAGTTTGGAAGTTTGCCTTCCTCTGCAATTTTCTGGAAGAGTTTGAGTGGGATAGGTGTTAGCTCTTCTCTAAATTTTTGGTAGAATTCAGCTGTGAAGCTGTCTGGACCTGGGCTTTTGTTTGCTGGAAGATTTCTGATTACAGTTTCAATTCCCATGCTTGTGATGGGTCTGTTAAGATTTTCTATTTCTTCCTGGTTAAGTTTTGGAAAGTTGTACTTTTCTAAGAATTTGTCCATTTCTTCCATGTTGTCCATTTTATTGGCATATAATTGCTGATAGTAGTCTCTTATGATCCTTTGTATTTCTGTGTTGTCTGTTGTGATCTCTCCATTTTCATTTCTAATTTTATTGATTTGATTTTTTCTGTCTTTGTTTCTTGATGAGTCTGGCTAATGGTTTGTCAATTTTATTTATCCTTTCAAAGAACCAGCTTTTTGCTTTGTTGATTTTTGCTATGGTCTCTTTTGTTTCTTTTGCATTTATTTCTGCCCTAATTTTTAAGATTTCTTTCCTTCTACTAACCCTGGAGTTTTCCATTTCTTCCTTTTCTAGTTGCTTTAGGTGTGGAGTTAGGTTATTTATTTGACTTTTTTCTTGAGGGATGTTGTTTCTTGAGGGATGCCTGTATTGCTATGAACTTTCCTCTTAGCACTACTTTTATAGTGTCCCACAGGTTTTGGGTTGTTGTGTTTTCATTTTCATTCGTTTCTATGCATATTTTGATTTCTTTTTTTGGTTTCTTCTGTGATTTGTTGATTATTCAGAAGCATGTTGTTCAGCCTTCATATGTTGGAATTTTTAATAGTTTTTCTCCTGTAATTGAGATGTAATCTTACTGCGTTATAGTCAGAAAAGATGCTTGGAATGAATTCAATTTTTTTGAATTTATCAAGGCTAGATTTATGGGCCAGGATGTGATCTAGGAGAAGATTCCGTGTGCACTTGAGAAAAAGGTGAAATTCATTGTTTTGGGGTGAAATGTCCTATAGATATCAATTAGGTCTAAGTGGTCTATTGTACCATTTAAAGTTTGCGTTTCTTTGTTAATTTTCTGTTTAGTTGACCTATCCATAAGAGTGAGTGGGGTATTAAAGTCTCCCATTATTATTGTGTTATTGTTAATTTCCCCTTTCATACTTGTTAGCATTTGTCTTACATATTGTGGTGCTCCTATGTTGGGTGTATATATATTTATAATTGTTATATATGAAAAACCCACAGCAAACATTTTCCTCAATGGTGAAAAATTGAAAGCATTTTCCCTAAAGTCAGGAATAAGACAAGGGGTACCCACTTTCACTGCTACTATTCAACATAGCTCGAGAAGTTTTGGCCACAGCAATCAGAGCAGAAAAAGAAATAAAAGGAATACAAATTGGAAAAGAAGAAATAAAACTCTCACTGTTTACAGATGACATGATCCTCTACATAGAAAACCCTAAAGACCCCACCAGAAAATTACTAGAGCTAATCAATGAATATAATAAAATTGCAGGATATAAAATCAACACACAGAAATCCCTTGCATTCCTATACACTAATAATGAGAAAGTAGAAAAAGAAATTAAGGAAATAATTCCAGTCACCATTGCAATGAAAAGAATAAAATACTTAGGAATATATCTACCTAAGGAAACTAAAGACCTATATATATATAAAACTATATAACACTGGTGAAAGAAATCAAAGGGAACACTAGTAGATGGAGAAATATACCATGTTCATGGATTGGAAGAATCAATATAGTGAAAATGAGTATACTTCCCAAAGCAATCTATAGATTCAATGCAATCCCTATCAAGCTACCAATGATATTTTTCACAGAGCTAGAACAAATAATTTCACAATTTGTATGGAAATACAAAAAACCTCGAATAGCCAAAGCAATCTTGAGAAAGAAGAATGGAACTGGAGGAATCAACCTGCCTGACTTCAGGCTCTACTACAAAGCCACAGTCATCAAGACAGTATGGTATTGGCACAAAGACAGAAATATAGATCAATGGAACAAAATAGGAAGCCCAGAGATAAATCCACACATCCATGGACACCTTATCTTCAACAAAGGAGGTAAGACTATACAATGGATTAAAGACAATCTCTTTAACAAGTGGTGCTGGGAAAACTGGTTAACCACTTGCAAAAGAATAAAAGTAGATCACTTTCTAACACCACACACAAAAATAAACTCAAAATGGATTAAAGATCTAAACGTAAGACCAGAAACTATAAAACTCCTAGAGGAAAACATAGGCAAAACACTCTCTGACATAAATCACAGCAGGATCTTCTATGACCCACCTTCCAGAATACTGGAAATAAAAGCAAAAATAAACAAATGGGACCTAATTAAAATTAAAACTTCTGCACAACAAAGGAAAAGATAAGCAAGGTGAAAAGACAGCCTTCAGAATGGGAGAAAATAATATCAAATGAAGCAACTGACAAACAACTAATCTCAAAAATATATAAGCAACTCAGGCAGCTCAATTCCAGAAAAATAAATGACCCAATCAAAAAATGGGCCAAAGAACTAAACAGACAGTTCTCCAAAGAAGACATACAGATGGCTAACAAACACATGAAAAGATGCTCAAGATCACTCATTATCAGAGAAATGCAAATCAAAACCACAATGAGGTACCATTTCATGCCAGTCAGAATGGCTGCTATCCAGAAGTCTGCAAGCAATAAATGCTGGAGAGGGTGTTGAGAAAAGGGAACCCTCTTACACTGTTGGTAGGAATGCAAACTAGTACAGCCACTATGGAGAACAGTGTGGAGATTCCTTAAAAAAATGGAAATAGAACTGCCTTATGACCCAGCAATCCTACTGCTGGGCATATACACTGAGGAAACCAGAAGTGAAAGAGACACGTGTACCCCAGTGTTCATCACAGCACTGTTTATAATAGCCAGGACATGGAAGTAACCTAGATGTCCATCAGCAGATGAATGGATAAGAATGCTTTGGTACATATACACAATGGAGTCATACTCAGCCATTAAAAAGAATACATTAGAATCAGTTCTAATGAGGTGGATGAAACTGGAGCCGATTATACAGAGTGAAGTAAGCCAGAAAGAAAAACACCAATACAGTATACTAACGCATATATATGGAATTTAGAAAGATGGTAACGATAACCCCGTATGTGAGACAGCAAAAGAGACACAGATGTATTGAACAGTATTTTGGACTCTGTGGGAGAGGGAGAGGGTGGGATGATTTGGGAGAACGGCATTGAAACATGTATAATATCATCTAAGCAATGGGAAAAAAAAAAAAAGAATACTGGAGTGGGTTGCCATTTCCTTCTCCAATGCATGAAAGTGAGTCGCTCAGTCATGTCCGACTCTTAGCGACCCCATGGACTGCAGCCTACCAGGCTCCTCCATCCATGGGATTTTCCAGGCAAGAGTACTGGAGTAGGGTGCCATTGCCTTCTCCGAGGTACATTCTACACACACTCAAACATGCACATATACATACATTTTACTATATGAGCAATCAGAAACAGACTCTTGTTCCAAAAGCCTAAGGTTAATCAGAAAAAAGAGCTGTTTTCCCTTCTTATGGTCATTTTTTGAAAACAATGCAAATATTTCACTCACTTCTATATATAATGAAACAGTCTGGATCACTCTCCTATACATCTTCACTATGCTATTGCAAACCACATTATTAATGTAATTAGTATAAGATTGAAAGTGAAAGTGAAAGTGAAGTCGCTCAGTTGTGTCTGACTCTTTGATTAGGACTTTAAAAATTCTGAATTAAAAAAATTGTTGAAGTACAGTTAATTTACAATTTTGTGTTAGTTTCAGGTGTATAGCAAAGTGATTCAGTTATATATACACATATATTCATTCTTTTGCAGATTCTTTTTTCCTATAAGTTGTCACAGGATATTGAGTATGGTGCCCTATGCTATACAGTAGGTCTTTGTTTGTTATCTATCTTATATATAGTAGTGCATGTACGTTAATCCCAAGTTTCTGCTTTATCCCTCCCCTTCTCACATTTCTCCTTTGGCAATCATGTTTGTTTTTAATATTTGTGAATCTGTTTTGTAAATAAGTTCACTTGTACCATTTAAAAAATAGATTACACATATGAGTGATATCATATATTTGTTTTTGTCTTACTTCACTTAATATGATAATCTCTAGGTCTGTGTATGTTATTGCAAATAAGTGAGATTTACCCCAGGGATGCAAGGGTTCTTCAATAGCTACAAATCAATCAATGTAATACACCACATTAACAAACTGAAGGATAAAAATCATATGATCATTTCAATGGTTTCAGGAAAAGCTTTTGATAAAATTCAACACACATTTAATATAAAAGCTTTTCAGAAAGTGGACATAGAAAGAACTTACTTCAACATAAAAAAGGCCATATATGACAAACCCGCTAACATCATTCTCAGTGGTGAAAAGCTGAAAGCACTCTCTCTAAGATCAGGAACAAGGAAAAGATGTCCAGTGTCACCACTTTTATTCAACACAGTTTTGGAAGTTCTAGCCATGGCAGTCAGAGATTAAAAAAAAAAAAATCCAAATTGGAAAAGAAGAAAAAGTGTTGCTGTTTTCAGATGGCATGATACTATACATAGAAAATCCTAAAGATGCCACCAGAAAACTACTAGAGCTAATCAATTAATTCAGTAAAGTCACAGGATGCAAAATTAATACACAGAAATCACTTATATTTCTATACACTAACAATGAAAGTTCAGAAAGAGAAATTAAGGAAACATTCTCATTTACCATCACATCAGAAAGAATAAAATACCTAGGAGTAACTCTGTCTGAGGAGAAATAAAAAGACCTGTAATCTGAAAACTGTAAGATGCTGACTAAAGAAATTGAAGATGACACAAACAAATGGAAAGATGTACTATGTTCTTGGATTGGAAGAATGAGCATTTTAATATGACTATACTACCCAAGGCAATCTAAAGACTAAAGCCTTTGACTGTGTGGATCACAACAAACACTAGAAAATTCTTAAAGAGGTGGGAATACCAGACCACAGTACCTGCCTCCTGAAAACCTGTGCAGGTCAAGAAGCAACAGTTAGAACCAGACATGGAACAAAGGACTGGTTCCAAATTGGGAAAGGAGTACATCAAGACTGTATATTGTCATCTTGCTTATTTAACTTACATGCAGAGTACATCATGTGAAATGCCAGGCTGGATGAAGCACAAGTTGGAATCAAGATTGCTGGGAGAAATATCAATAACTTCAGATATGCAGATAACACCACTGTTATGGCAGAAAGCAAAGAGGGATTAAAGAGCTTCTTGATTAAGGTGAAAGAGGAGAGTGAAAAAGCTGGCTTAAAACTCAACTTTCAAAAAATGAAGATTGTGGCAGCTGGTCCCATCATTTCATGGCAAATAGATGGGGAAACAATGGAAACAGTGACAGACTTTATTTTCTTGGGCTCCAAAATCACTGTGGATGGTGACTGAAGCCATGAAATTAAAAGATGCTTGCTCCTTGGAAGAAAAGCTATGACTAAACTAGACAGCATATTAAAAAGCAGAGACATTATTTTGCCAACAAAGGTCCATCTAGTCAAAGCTATGGTTTTTCCAGTAGTCATGCATGGATGTGAGAGTTGGACTATAAAGGAAGCTAAGTGCTGAAGAATTGATGTTTTTTAACTGTGGTGTTGGAGAAGACTCTTGAGAGTCCCTTGGACTGCAAGGAGATCCAACCAGTCAATCCTAAAGAAAATCTATCCTGAATATTCATTGGAAGGACTGATGCTGAAACTGAAGCTCCAATACTATGGCCACCTAATGAGAAGAGCTGACTCATTAGAAAAGACCCTGATGCTGGGAAAGATTGAAGGTAGGAGGAGAAGGGATGACAGAGGATGAGATGGTTAACTGGATGGCATCACTGACTCAAAGGACATGAATTTGAGCAAACTCTGGGACATGTTGAAGGACAGGGAAGCCTGGCGTGCTTCAGTCCATGGGGTCACAAAGAGTCAGTCACAACTGAGCAACAACCCAAGGCAATCTACAGATTTAATGCAATCCCTATCCAATTACCAATAGCATTTCTCACAGAACCAGAACAAACAAATTTTAAATTTGTACAGAAGCGCAAAATACCCTGAATATTCAAAGAAATCCTGAGAAAGAAAAATGGAGCTGGTGGAATCAGACTCCCTGAATTCAGACTATACTGCAAAGCTACAGTAATCAAAATAGCATGTACTACTGCAAAAACCGAAACATAGATCAATGGAAGAGGGTAGAAAGCCCAGAAACAAATACAGGCTCCTATGGTCAATTAATCTATGACAAGGGAGGCAAGAACATACAATGGAGAAAAGGCAGTTTCTTTTTTAAATGGTTGGGGGAAAACTGCAGCTACATGTGAAAGAAAGGAAAGCATATTTTATTAAATGGAAACAGCATTCTTTTCCTTGATTAGGATGACAACATAAAAGAGGTAATTCTCCCCAATAAAATCCAACAAGTTTTATTTCTAGAGCTAGATAAG
Source organism: Oryx dammah (assembly GCF_014754425.2). Taxonomy (NCBI): domain Eukaryota; kingdom Metazoa; phylum Chordata; class Mammalia; order Artiodactyla; family Bovidae; genus Oryx; species Oryx dammah. Next base: position 2,961,686 of record NW_024070203.1, on the reverse strand, counting down.
TTGATTTTAAAGTTTGTATTGAAAAATAAAGAGACAAGAAGCTAGGAAAATTCTGAGAAAGAAGAGTAATTTGTTTAACCAATTATTAAACATATACACAGGTGTATAATTAAAATAGAGGGTATCATTGTATAAAGAGACAGAACAGTAAAAAGAATAACATATTAATTTCACAAATAGACCCAAATACGCATAAAATTTAATAAATAATAAAAGTGGCATCTCAAATCACTGGGGAAAATGTGGGCTTTTTAATGAATGGTGTTGGAACAATCATAAAGTCGCCTCTCTTCCCATGATGTGTCAGAATAAACTCAAAGTAGAGCAGAGATCTAATGTATGATAGAACATCAAACCGTTCAAGGATTGGGAGAGAATTGGTAAAGTGTTTAAATCAGTTGTGGGTGAGTTATGACTTGAATCCCAGCTACAATAAAAGATGGATTCAAGTACATTTAAGAAGTCTGAATGACCAAAACCACCATAAACAAAAACAAATCATAAGTGGCAGATGAAAAGAAAATATTTGTTATATTATCACAGATGAAGGGCTAAGATCTCTAATAATCCTTAAAATAGGTTTTCAAAAAGACCTACAACCTCATGCAAAATAAGCAAAAGACATGAACAATCAGTTAATGAAAAAACACATATAGAAGGTCTTTAAATATATAAATACTTATAACTTCTCTCATAGTAAGAGAAGTGGAAATTGAAACTATATTGAGATCCAGTTTCTCATCTATAGAAGGACAAAAAATTCAATAGCTCAATAACATATTTTGTGTATTGGGCTATGTTAAAAAGCTTCCTAGGTACTGATGGGAATCTCTATGGAAGGGCTTTGATATTATGTAGCAAAATCACATATGCTTATATCCTTGACATGGCAGCAATTCCCACTTGCAGGGATTTAACCTGAAGATACTTTCCCACCAATTTGAGGGGAAAAAAACCCAACATGTACACAAAATTATTTACTGAAGCAGTATTTTTAAAAGCAAAATACTGGAAACAACACAAATGCCCAACTACAGAAACCTGATAGAATAAATCATGGTGCATTCACACACAGAATACTATTCACTGTAGAAAAAGATTAAGGAAGAGCTCTGCAAATTGATATGAATTCCAGGACACATTGTGATTTAGGAAAAAAGAAAACAAGTGTATATATAGCATACTATGTTTTGTGTAAGAAAGAGAAAGGAAACTATATACACCTAATTTTGGGGGGAGGGTATAAATATAGATAGGAGTATGTGTGTGTTGCAAAATAGAACTACAAGGATGAACACTTGCTCTTTGGAAGAAAAGCTATGACAAACCTGGACAGCCTGTTGCTCTTTGCTATGTCATAGTCAGAGCTATGGTTTTTCTAGTAGTCATGTACAGATGTAAGAGTTGGACCATAAAGAAGGCTGAGCACCAAAGAATTGATATTTTTGAATTGCGATGCTGGGGGGAGACTCTTGAGAATCCCTTGGACAGCAAGGAGATGAAACCAGTCAGTCCTAAAGGAAATCAGCCCTGTTTATTCACTGGAAGGACTGATGCTGAAGCTGAAGCTCCAATACTTAGGAGCTGACACGAGGATCCATCTCATTGGAAAAGACCCTGATGCTGGGAAAGATTGAGGGCAGGAGGAGAAAAGGGCGATGGAGGATGGGATGGTTGGATAGCATCACCGATTCAATGGACATGAGTCCGAGCAAACTCTGAGAGACAGTGAAGGACAGGGAAGCCTGCTGTGCTGCTGTTCATGGGGTCACAAAGAGTCAGACACAACTTAGTGACTGAACAACGAACCACAAGGATAAACCAAAAATTAACAAAAATTTTCACCCATAGGTGGTAGATAGGAGTGGAGTGGAAGGTACAGTATTGAATCTGAGCCTCTTGGACTGTTTTTTTTTTTAATTTATTTTGATTGGAGGTTAATTACTTTACAATATTGTATTAGTTTTGCCATACATTAACATGAATCCGCCACAGGTATACACGTGTTTCCCATCCTGTTTGGTTTTAACTTTCAAACAACATGAGTGTTTTGCTTACTCAGAAATGAAATAAAATGAGAAAGAATTTAAAAAGATAAGCCTACAAATAGAAACAAATAAATCTAACTGTATACCAACTTTGATGATATAATCACATAGGGAAATAGTACTCATTCAAGTGAACTTTAAACACAGTAAGTACCCTGACTGTATATCATCACTGAGGTTTTTCCCTAAGTACAAGAAAAACTGCAAAGAAATCTTGAACTTTATTGTTAGTTTTGTTGTCAATAATATTATGGGTGTATTATGGGTCCTATTTTGTATGTACTTTAGAAAAGAGAAAACAAGTGAATCTATTGATGTTGTTGGGAACTTATGTTTTCATTGTGAGAAATGTTCTAGTTAGGAATGAGTGGAGGTGTATGGATGGAATTGTAGCTATAAGTGTGAGCTTCTGATTTATTGTATATTTGTGTTTCAGCTCTGTCCACTGAATTGGTTTAGAAGAAGGACATTCTCTAGCCATCCACACTCCCAGCATCCTGATTTCAGTTTCTGAATATGCTCCCCACTAAAACGAATCAGGGCTGCTCCTGGCAGAAATGCCTGGTTCAGAGAAGGATCAGGGAAGTTCAAGGTGAACCCGAGACATCTTTTGCCAGAAGTATGGGGACATGTCAAGACTCAAGATATGTTGTAATAGAATTCTGTTTGCCACATTTTGGAAAATCAGAGAATCAAGAATAATGTAGGTAATGGATTACATCCTAATGAACACAAGACAAACTTGTGAATCCACAGTAATACACATAAAAAGGCAGAAGGGTATGAAAAGTGCTTCTTCACTAAAGAAAGCCAACTAGTAAATGTAGAAATAATGAAATAATTAGACCTTTTTTTTGGCCTTGCGGTATGGCAGGCAGGATCTTTGGGATCAAACTGGATTGCCAGGGAATTCCTGACACTTTTTCATTTTTCAAGCACCAATACAATCATTTATTCAGGCAAAAATCATTGAATGGGTGTTAAAACCATTGAATGTAGATTCTTGGAATATTCACAGGGATTTCTCAAAGTATTATCCCACAGCTTATATATTAATTTCAAAGTGGAAAAGATTGTTTTACAGTGTAGGGATCTGCAGATCGCCACCACAAACAAGTAACTATTGTTAATATTTCCAATAATGGGACAAATTGACATTCTATACTCCCTGATGTGAAGCGGTGAGAAGGATACCTACATGGTATTCTTGCCAAAAATATTTAACATGAAATACATTTTTAAAAAAAGAAATACATTTTAAAGAAACAATTAAATTGAAATTCGAGGGACTATATAAGACAATTGGCCTGAACTGTTGAAAAAAGAAAAGCCAATGCATGAAAGGTCAGTAAATGAATGAATGAATAATGAGGGAAATTTTCCACAATGAATGAGGCTAAGGAGAAATGAACCCTACTACAGTAAGTGGTCCTTATTTAGATCCTGGAAAGTAAAACTGATACAGGAGACATTTTAGAATAATTGAGGAAATTTGAACAGAGATTTCAAATTTGAGGGTATTACTGTATCATGTGAATTTCCTTGTGAGTGGTAGTCTCATAGTATTGCTGTTGGGAAGATATTGTGCTTATGAAATAACTTTCTTGTTTTCAGGTGCTACATGCTAAGTACTGAGTGCCAACACAAGCTGGAGTACAGCTGGAAGGGAGGAAGACATAATGGGAAGATGAAAGTAAACAGCAAATATAGCAAGATGTTAACAGTTGGTGAATCTAGGTGAAGAGTATATGATATTCACTCTACTATGCTTTGAACACTTTTTCTGGTTTAACTTTTTAAAAATAAACAATCGAGGGAAAATATATCAGATGGAAAAATGCTTTTTTTCTAAGCATGTTTCTATTCTGTGTAATATCAAAAGACAATTTCACATCATTTACATTCAATTAAAAGACGCTTACTCCTTGTAAGAAAAGTTATGACCAACCTAGATAGCATATTCAAAAGCAGAGACATTACTTTGCCAGCTAAGGTCCGTCTAGTCAAGGTTATGGTTTTTCCAGTGGTCATGTATGGATGTGAGAGTTGGACTGTGAAGAAGGCTGAGTGCCAAAGAATTGATGGTTTTGAACTGTGGTGTTGGAGAAGACTGTTGAGAGTCCCATGGACTGCAAGGAGATCCAACCAGTCCATTCTGAAGGAGATCAGCCCTGGGATTTCTTTGGAAGGAATGATGCTAAAGCTGAAGCTCCAGTACGTTGGCCACCTCATGCAAAGAGTTGACTCATTGGAAAAGACTTTGATGCTGGGAGGGATTGGGGGCAGGAGGAGAAGGGGACGACAGAGGATGAGATGGCTGGATGGCATCACTGACTTGATGGATGTGAGTCTGAGTGAACTCCAGGAGTTGGTGATGGACAGGGAGGCCTGGCGTGCTGCGATTCATGGGGTCACAAAGAGTCGGACATGACTGAGCAACTGAATTGAACTGAGTAAGTAGCAACTTTCCCTTAGAGACTGCATTCAGATTGGTCCCATCCTAAACTGCAGTAGTGAATGTTTATATTCTAATGTTTCCACTTCATCTCCTCAATCCTTAACCTCTGCTTTCAAACACAGCAACGCCCTGTTTGATATTAAATGCCCAGTTGTAGTTAAAGAGGGAAACTATGTGATAGAATTTCCCTAAAATGAAGAGCCTTCATTTCTTGTCATAACTCTGAAAAGGTTTTACATTTTCAAGGAGATTATAGAAAAAAATTTTTTAAAAAAAGACTTTAAATTGGGAACATATTTTTGAGAGCATCCAGCTCTTTTCAGTGTGCCTTTCAACAAAACACCCGTGCTAGGAGACTTTAGCACTGATTTGAAGTACACCTGTCTCTTTAATTCATATTATTTCTTACCCTATAGGAGCAATTAAATGTGACTAGATTAGTAGTTTGCACTTCAGAAAATCATGAGTTGCTCCTTGACAGTTTATAGTCACTGGGTGTCTTGTTTCCCTAACCTTATTTCTTTATGGCTTTTCCTTGAATATACTCATCATTTCTCCAAATGGTAAAATGTATGACTATACAGCTTCCCAGGTAGCGCTAGTGGTAAAGAACCCACTTGCCTATGCAGGAGATGAAAGACACAGGTCCAATCCCTGGGTCAGGAAGATTCCCTGGAGAAGGGCATGGCAAACCCCTCAGTATTCTTGATTGGAAAATCCCATGCACCGAGGAGCCTGGCAGGCTATGGTCCATAGGGCTGCAAAGAGTAGTCATGACTGAAGTGACTTAGTATAGCACACCACTAAGCAGAGAACTGACTCATTGGAAAAGACCGTGATGTTGGGAAAGATTGAAGGCAGGAAGAGAAGGGGATGACAGAGGATGAGATGGTTGGATAGCATCACCGACTCAATGGACGTGAGTTTGAGTAAACTCTGAGAGTTGGTGATGGCAGGGAAGCCTGGTGTGCTGCAGTCCATGGAGTCACAAAGAGTCAGACACAACTGAGTGACTGAACTGAACTGACTAAGTATGCCTGAATAACTCACGACCAGGGCCAAATTCATGTGTGGGGGAGAAGTGGTCCATCCTTTTGTAATTAGTGACCACTGGCCTGGTCAGTGAGATGAACTACCAGCAGATAGACTTTTTTCCTTTTGCCATCTTCTGAGAATCAATTCTGATCATCTTCCTTGTGAGAAGTCAGATAAAATGCAAAACATCATTACTCTAGGACATTGTTTTTGTTTTAGTAAATCTGAGTTTCCTTTCTTGTAAATAACATACAGTCCCAAAGTATTGTTGGGTATGGGAAGAAAGTCTCTACTAGTTTCTCTTTTAGTTTTTGTCATTTTGTTCAGGACAGTGCCTAACTCAAATTAGAATGTCCATCCAAGCTAGTGAAGCTGTGTGGTCACCAATGTGATCAAAGTTTTCTGGAGTCTGAGGTTCATATGATCTTTGTTTTTATGATTCCTCTTAAGAAAAATAATAAAGCTATGGATAGGAAATCAGATACAAATATACATATTTATGTAGGCTAGGAAAGAAAAAAGTGAAAGTGATTGTGTTAATTGTTCAGTTGTGTCCGACTCTTTGAGACCCCATAGACTGTATCCCCCCCCACCCCAGTTCCTCTGTCCATGGAATTCTCAAGGTAAGAATACTGGAGTGGGTTGCCATTCCCTTCTCCAGGGGATCTTCCCAACCCAGGGATCAAACCCACATCTCCTGCACTGCAGACAGATTCTTTGCCGTCTGAGCCAGTAGTGGGAAATAAGTGATGTCTAAGTATAACTTTTAAGAGATAATTAGTACCGGCAATGAGAAAACATCCTGAAAATAATGTATATATCTTGAAAATACTATTTTTATTCATCAACTGCCTAATGCATGTTCTTTGACTGTAATCTCTTAATCACCTTTCCATGAAACATCAACTCTGGAATATTTTCTACAAAGACAATAGAAAGCTGAATTCCTTGAGTCTTTCCTCAAACACTGTTGATCTAAATTGATAGAATTCAATTTCTCAGAAATTTTCTGCTCCCACAACTTGTTTCTGGTCATGTCTGGAACTTGGAAAAACCTCTACCAAGTTTATTTTATGTGTGAATTGTAAGATTTTAGGTCATTGCTGAGTATAGTTTGGATAGCAGAGAACTTCTGTTTTGACTGAGACTTAATAAAAGCCTACCCTTCACGCACAGTTCTACCCATCTGATCATTAGTCCATGGACTAATCTGTTTCCAGGTCTCTCAACTTCATTTCTCCTTCGGTACCCACCTGGTTCCGGACTGGGGGCTGTGGGTGCCCTTGTGGACATGCTTGGTGAACAGTTTTAGGAAATGATGGGAGCTTCTCTGGAAGCGATCCCAGGCAGCATAGCTGGTGGTGAATGACCGGGCAAGGAGCTGACTATGAACCATGGAAATCTGCTCCCCTGAACCTGACACCTTCCATGGCTGCTCTAAGACCTTCTGCCAGGAGGGCAGGTATGATGCAGGGGACGCTGCAGGAGAAAACAATGGTAGTCTTAACTGATTATAATACAAATATCTTATTTTTGCAGATTTTTTAAAAGCATATCACACATGTCCATATTACTATGGACTTGTCTTCATTGTTTCTGTGGTAAATCCATCTCTGGCCCTCTCTGCAATACAAAGTGGTCTTTCCCTAAGTCTTCAGTGAAATCTGTTGAGCAGAGACTGCCCTGGTGATCCAGTGGTGAAACCTTTCCCTTCCGACGCAATCTGCAATGCAGGTTGGAACCCTGATCAGGAAACTAAGATCCAACATGCTTCTTGGCAAAAAAAACAAAACATAAAACAGAAACAATATTGTAACAAGTTCAATAAAGACTCTATAAATGGTCCACACACACACACACAATCTGCTGAGCAGCCAAGGATTCAGGGACCACACTGGGTGGCCCTCTCCAGCCACCCCCACGCCATGCATGAATGAACAAAAGTTAGAGGAAAATATACTTTTGCTACTCTGTCACTGCATCCTTCCTTACATTTGCCCACTTGCAGAGGCAGGGATGAGTGAAATGAACAAGCTTTGGGGGGTACATAGTGGTTAAGGGGCCTAACAGAATATTGTTCAGAAGCTTCTAATTACAGAATCACTTAGGTACCTTAAAATTGTACACAAAAATATTTCAAGGAACATTTTCAAAAGTAATAAAATTTACCATCCAGTTGAAAAGTAAGTAGAAGGGATTCACTATGATCTCAAAGGAAAATGGGAGGGATTAAAAATGATGCCCACAAAGGCAGAACTATGTGCTAACAATACTACAAAGTTCAAGAGAAGTATTTGTAAAAAATAAGGGTAATAACACTCTGTGCATGTCCCTCTTCCTAGGGGAGAGGTTATTTGTGTAGAGTCAAAAATAGGATAGGATCTTTTCTGTATGAAGGAAGTGGCCGGTGGCTGTCCGCTGGAGTATGAAAAACAAGTAGGAGCATTTGGATGCAACCTGAAAAAATTAATTAAGTGACAAAACTCCAAGTGGGGAACAAATTCCCCTCCTCTTGAAATTGGGGGAGATAATAAATTAAATAGCTAAGAAATCATAATTGCCAACATAAAAGGAGATGAAGCATGTGGTAATGTAGACAATGAAAAGACTCGCCTTTCACAATACATTCAGTATAGTTTTCTTCTTTACTTGTGTATTTACGAATGACTGACACATGAGCCTCCTGAAGCACAGCGCAAAGAAACTGATGAATACCAGCATTTTACTTGAAATCAGTACAGTCTGATAAATGAGCCCTTTTTGAATTTTTTAAATTGCAGGGAGCATGTGTGTGTGAGAAAGACAGATAGAGGCATAGACAGAGACAGAGACAGACAGACAGCTTTCATACCAATACACTGAAAATCCAAAAACTTACACTTTATTTCTACTTAGTTCTTTCATTTTAGGGAAATTGCTTAAACCAAGCCTCAGTTTTCTCATCTGTATTATGAGGATTGGCGCAGACATGAACAACTGCTTTAAGTTACAACAGTCTATGAGTCTATCTGTGTCTCAGCAAATATTAATACTCTTTCATTCATAGAAATGGATAAAATAGAATTTAGGCTACTGAAAATGATTTTAAAAATGAATTAAAGACTGTAAATCAACAATACTTTAATAAAATGAATTTTTTTTAAATTTACAAAATGGATTAAGAGGACTGATCTAGTAGCTGCAGTGCCCAGCTGGTGCTGTCATCTCTCCCCTGCCTCCCTCTCTCCTCTCTCACAGGAGATGACCTTCCTGCCGCAACAATGAGAAAATGAGACAAACTCCATCCTCTTACCCCCAAAGCTGCAGGAGCTGTCTGCACCCTTTTTCCTTCTTTCCTCTGGTTTTAATGCATAAAGTGGCCCTTCTCGGATGAAAAGCAGCCCGTTTACCCCGGCTTGTAGGCCCTGCTCACTCACCTGCTCAAGGAATCCAAGGCTTATGGAAATAGCCTCCTCCCCCAGCTTTCCTGAAGCCACGTCCTCCCAGAATGTAACCTATGAACTGTCCTCTCTCACCCCTTAACTTCTCTCCGGGGGCCCCCTTCTCCCTCCAATCTGTCTCTGTTGGTCCAAGGTCCGGTTCTATTTTTTTTCCAACTCCCCATATTCAGGAGGTTTCATACACTCTCCTAGCTTTGCCTCCCATCTATTTGCTGACAAATCCCAAATTTATATGCGTGGACTTACCCGAGCTCCAGCTTGTGTAAGAAACCAGCTGCATGAGGATTACTCTCATGCTTCTTAGATACTCAACTTTAGGTCCTGTAAACTTGAACTCAGAACCCCTCAGTACCCCGGTCAGTGTGGACACAGCACACTCCATTCCTTCTCTCTGTCCTCCAAGCTCCCAGGAACCGAGTGAGGAACCTGGGCACCAGGTTTCGGCCTTCATTCCCCATCTGCCTCCCCCAAGTTTCAAGCCAGTGAGGCCTGTTCTCTCTCCCTCTAGGTCAGGCAACTTTTCCTTCATTCCCACTGCTGCTGCTGCTGCTAAGTCACTTCAGTCGTGTCCGACTCTGTGAGACCCCATAGACGGCAGCCCACCAGGCTCCCCTGTCCCTGGGATTCTCCAGGCAAGAACCCTGGAGTGGGTTGCCATTTCCTTCTCCAATGCATGAAAGTGAAAAGGAAAGTGAAGATGCTCAGTCATGTCCGACCCTTAGTGATCCCATGGACTGCAGCCTATCAGGCTCCTCTGTCCATAGGATTTTCCAGGCAAGAGTACTGGAGTGGGGTGCCATTGCCTTCTCCCTCATTCCCACTACAGGCATCTATTCCACACTACTACATCTTCTTGGGGGGAACCCGTACTCCCACCTTTATCCTTTTATAACCCATTACCCTCCCCCAATCCCAAGTATTAGACAAGGATGTCATTGTTATAAAAGTGATATAAAGATATCAATTATTCAAAGAATACAGGAAGATGCCAACAGCAAGGTAACACCTCTCCTCAAAACCCACCATTTGGAAATATTAGATGAATATTATCGTAAATATCTCGATACATGTCTTCAGTTGGGTGAAAAGACAGCAGAAATTGTTTTATAAAAAGAGGCACACTGTTCAAGAGGATCATATGTTTCTATTTTTAGATTGTTAAAATATTAAATGATGAGTCATGATTTTTGGATTATCTGTTTTTAACATTGTCCCCTGACTTCCAGCCATTGCAAATGAGGCCTTAGCTCACTTCCACTTCCCCAAACTCCCCTCATTCCCTCCTGACACAGCAATTATTTTCACTGCTTTTAGTTTCTCCTCTAATTACATTGACATCCCCAGCACTGTGCATTTTCCCTTTCTTTCTGTTTATTGTGCATCTTCAGGTGTGTCTGACCCTGGGATGCTATTGACTGCAGCCCTCCAGGATCCTCTGTCCATGAGATTTCCCAGGCAAGAATACTGGAGTGGGTTGCCGTTTCCTCCTCCAGGGAATCATACCAACCCAGGGATTGACTCATGTCTCCTGCACTGGCAGGCAGACTCTTAACCACTGAGCCCCCTGGCAATGGTGTTGTTCAGTTGCTCCGTCATATCCGACTCTTTGTGACTCCATGGACTGCAGTGTGCCAGGCTTTTCTGTCCTTCATCATCTCCTGGAGTTTGCTCAAACTCATGTCCATTGAGTCAGTGATGCCATCCAACCATCTCACCCTCTGTTGTCCCCTTATTCTCCTGTCTTCAATCTTTCCCAGCATCAAGGTCTTTTCCAATGAGTCAGCTCTTCACATCAAGTGCCCAAGGAACTGGAGCTTCAACTTCAGCATCAGTCCTTCCAATGCAATTCCCTTTAGGATTGACTGGTTTGATCTCCTTGCTGTCCGAGGGACTCTCAAAAGTCTTCTCCAGCACCACAGTTCGAAAGCATCAGTTCTTTGGTGCTCAGCCTTTTTTATTGTCCAGCTCTCACATCTCTACAAGACTACTGGAAAAAATCATAGCTTTGACTATACAGACCTTTATAAGCAAAGTAATGTCTCTGCTTTTTAATACGCTGTCTAGGTTTGCCATTGCTTTTCTTCCAAGGAGCAAGTGTCTTTTAATTTCATGGCTACAGTCACCATCTGCAGAGATTTTGGAGCCCAAGAAAATAAAGTCTGTCACCATGTCCATTGTTCCCCCATCTATTTGCCGTGAAGTGATGGGACCTTAGTTTTATCATCAAAACAAAGTGATGATCTTAGTTTTCTGAATGTTGAGTTTTAAGCCAGCTTTTTCAATCTCCTCTTTCACCTTCATCAATAGGCTCTTTAATTCCTCTTCACTTTCTGCCTCAAGGGTGGTATCATCTGCATATCTCAGGTTATTGATATTTCTCCCTGCAATCTTGAAGCAACAGAGTACCTGTACTCTGTTGAATCAGTGGCCCTCGATCCTCACTTGTTACCTGTAATGTGGGGTCCTCCATTCCTCTCCCTTCCAGTCTCTTACTTTTGCAAACTTTGTTTCTACTTTTATATCAGCAAGATTGAAAAAAATTGCCTGATGTTCTATGACCATTGTGAAATTTCCCATGCTTTGAAATGTTTAGCTCTTCAAAGTTGAAAAATCAACAACAAGCATTACTTTCAGTTCATTCACTCAGTCATGTCCGACTCTTTGCAACCCCATGAATTCCAGCATGTCAGGCCTCCCTGACCATCACCAACTCCTGGAGTTCACTCAAACTCATGTCCATCGAGTCGGTGATGCCATCCAGCCATCTCATCCTCTGTCGTCCCCTTCTCCTCCTGCCCCCAATCACTCCCAGCATCAGAGTCTTTTCCAATGAGTCAACTCTTCGCATGAGGTGGCCAAAGTATTGGAGTTTCAGCTTTAGCATCAATCCTTCCAAAGAACACCCAGGACTGATCTCCTTTAGAATGGACTGGTTGGATCTCCTTGCAGTCCAAGGGACTCTCAACAGTCTTCTCCAACACCACAGTTCAAAAGTATCAATTCTTCGGTGCTCACCTTTCTTCACAATCCAACTCTCACATCCATACATGACTACTGGAAAAACCATAGCCTTGACTAGACAGACCTTTGTTGGCAAAGTAATGTCTTTGCTTTTGAATATGCTATCTAGGTTGGTCATAACTTTCTTTCCAAGGAGTAAGCGTCTTTTAATTTCATGGCTGCAATCACCATCTGCAGTGATTTTGGAGCCCCCCAAAATAAAGTCTGACACTGTTTCCACTGTTTCCCCATCTATTTCCCATGAAGTGATGGGACTAGATGCCATGATCTTAGTTTTGTGAATGTTGAGCTTTAAGCCAACTTTTTCACTCTCCTCTTTCATTTTCATCAAGAAGCTTTTTAGTTCCTCTTCACATTCCTGCCATAAGAGTGGTGTCTTCTGCATATCTGAGGTTATTGATATTTCTCCTGCAATCTTGATTCCAGCTTGTGCTTCTTCCAGCCCAGTGTTTCTCATAATGTACTCTGCATAGAAGTTAAATAAGCAGGGTGATAATACATAGCTTTGATGTTTACATGATCATAATTATGTCAAGTGCCTACACCTTCCAATTTCTAATTGCCTTTCTTCTTTTTCTTTACCCAATCCTTAGGTTTGTTCTTCTGAGGATACCTACAAGTCCATGTAATATCTCCCTTTTGATTTCATCCCTTTTTCTAGGGCCCACTTGGGAACAGAGGTTACTGCCCAGCAGCCATCTGAGGGCATCTCCTCATTCCTATCCTTGGTTAGATTCATATTTCTTGCATCTTTTCTCATTTTCTGGGCCATTCTAAGGAATCTTGTGGATAGAGATGCATGGCAGATAAATCTTTTGAGTCCTTAGTCATTTGAGGTTATTTTTATTCTTTCAACATAATGAATAACTTGGGTAGGTCAGGACTTTTAAACTCAACATCAATTGTCTTCAGAATTTTGAAGGCTGTGCTCCATGCATGATATTGGTTGCTGTCTTTTCTCTCTGAAAACTCCTAGGATTTTCTCTTTAATCTTGTTCTATAATCTCTCAATATTATATTTAGGGATGAATGTCATTTCACTTGTGCTGGCTGTTTCCTGGGTCCTGTCAATCTGAACACCTACATCTATACTCAGCCATGTGGTGTTCCTGTCCATTACTGCTTTGATTTATTTTTCTCCCTGCCTTCACTGTTTCCAATAGCCTTATATTAATTTTTAAATGTTCTTTTTGCTGCTTCATGGTTTCTTTTTCTTAGATCCTATTTTCACTATATGCATACAAAGTCTTCCCTCAAATTTCTACCTTAATGACTAGAATCTTTAAAAAGTTCTATTACCAAGGGAACATTTCATGCAAAGAAGGGGTCGATAAAGGACAGAAATGGTATGGACTTAACAGAAGCAGAAGATATTAAGAAGAGGTGGCAAGAATACACAGAAGAACTGTACAAAAAAGATCTTCATGACCCAGATAATTACAATGGTGTGATCACTCATCTAGAGCCAGACATCCTGTAATGTGAAGTCAAGTGGGCCTTATAAAGCATCACTAAGAACAAAGCTAGTGGGGGTGATGGAATTCCAGTGGAGTTATTTCAAATTCTGAAAGATGATGCTGTGAAAGTGCTGCACTCAATATGCCAACAAATTTGGAGAACTCAGCAGTGGCCACAGGACTGGAAAAGGTCAGTTTTCATTCCAATCCCAAAGAAAGGCAATACCAAAGAATACTCAAACTGCCGCACAATTGCACTCATCTCACATGCTAGTAAAGTAATGCTCAAAATTCTCCAAGCCAGGCTTCAGCAATATGTGAACCATGAACTTCCTGACGTTCAAGCTGGTTTTAGAAAAGGCAGAGGAACCAGAGATCAAATTGCCAACATCCGCTGGATCATGGAATAAGCAAGAGAGTTCCAGAAAAACATCTATTTCTGCTTTATTGACTATGCCAAAGCCTTTGACTGTGTGGATCACAATAAACTGTGGAAAATTCTGAAAGAGATGGGAATACCAGACCACCTGACCTGCCTCTTGAGAAATCTGTATGCAGGTCAGGAAGCAAGAGTTAGAACTGGACATGGAACAACAGACTGGTTCCAAATAGGAAAAGGAGTCCGTCAAGGCTGTATATTGTCACCCTGCTTATTTAACTTCTATGCAGAGTACATCATGAGAAACACTGGACTGGAAGAAACACAAGCTGGAATCAAGATTGCCAGGAGAAATATCAATAACCTCAGATATGCAGATGACACCACCCTTATGGCAGAAAGTGAAGAGGAGCTAAAAAGCCTCTAGATGAAAGTGAAGGAGGAGAGTGAAAAAGTTGACTTAAAGCTCAACATTCAGAAAACGAAGATCATGGCATCTGGTCCCATCACTTCATGGGAAACAGATGGGGAAACAGGAGAAACAGTGGAAAGAGTGTCAGACTTTATTTTGGGGGGCTCCAAAATCACTGTAGATGATGACTGCAGCCATGAAATTAAAAGATGCTCACTCCTTGGAAGAAAAGTTATGACCAACCTAGATAGTATATTCAAAAGCAGAGACATTACTTTGCCAACTAAGGTCCGTCTAGTCAACGCTATGGTTTTTCCAGTAGTCATGTATGGATGTGAGAGTTGGACTGTGAAGAAAGCTGAGCACCGAAGAATTGATGCTTTTGAACTGTGGTGTTGGAGAAGACTCTTCAGAGTCCCCTGGACTGCAAGGAGATCCAACCAGTCCATTCTGAAGGAGATCAGCCCTGGGATTTCTTTGGAAGGAATGATGCTAAAGCTGAAACTCCAGTACTTTGACCACCTCATGCAAAGAGTTGACTCATTGGAAAAGACTTTGATGCTGGAAGGGATTCGGGGCAGGAGAAGAAGGGGACGACAGAGAATGAGATGGCTGAATGGCATCACTGACTCGATGGATGCAAGTCAGTGAACTCCGGGAGTTGGTGATGGACAGGGAAGCCTGGCGTGCTGCAGTTCATGGGGTCGCAAAGAGACATGACTGAGCGACTGAACTGAAACTGAATTTTTTAAATTACATTTGCTTTTCTGAGGTGTTTTATCACAATTATTTTGGTTTTATTCTTTATTTTTCTCACAAATGTAGGATAATCATAGTTGTTCATTGCTTTAGAATAATGGAAAACTGGAGTGGAAATTATGTGTAAATAGTCTCAAGAGAGAAATAGGTGGTGATTTGGCCCTTAAGCTGAAGACTCCTTAATTGAGAAGATAGAATAGATTGTATCCAAGTATGGACATCTCACTTTGGACTTCCCAGGTTATTTAAATTATTTGCAAAAGAATTGTCTTGTTTAATTTTGATTTGTTTTGGGGGCTGAAAGTAGGGAGGGACATGAGGTAGCTACTCTATCTTTACATAGTTGATTTACAATGTTGTGTTAATTTCCACTGTACAGCAAAGTGATTCGGTTACACACACACATATATATTCGTCTTTTTCATATTTTTTTCATCATGGTTTTTTACAGGATATTTAGTGTAATTCCCTGTGGTATACAATAGGGCCTTGGTTTTTATCCATCCTATATGTAATAGTTTTGCTAATGTTGTTGTCTAGTTGCTAAGTTGTATCTGACTCTTTTGTGACCCCATGGACTATATAGGCCACAAGGCTTTTCTATCCATGGGATTTCCCAGGCAAGAGTATTGGAGTGTATTGCCATTTCTTTCTCGAGGGGATCTTCCTGACCCAGGGATCAAACCTGCATCTCCTATATTTCAGGCAGATCCTTTACCTCTGAGCCACCAGGGAAGCCCATATAATAGTTTGCATCTGCTAATTCCAAGCTCTTAAACTACCCTTCCTAACACCCACCTTTTTGGCAATGACAAGTCTGCTCTATGTCTGTGATCTTGCTTCTGTTTTGTAGGTAAGTTCATTTGTGTCATATTTTAGAGTCCACATATCAGTGATTTCATTTGTCTTTCTCTTCCTGACTTCACTCAATATGATCATTTCTAGGTTCATCAGCATTGCTGAAATGGCGTTATTTTATTTTTTATGGCTGAATAATATTTTTTTATCCATTCATCTGTCAATGGACAGTTGAGTTTTGGCTGCTGTAAATAGTGCTACCTGGACATTGGCGTACATGTATCTTTTCGAATTATAGTTCTGACCAGGTATATATTCAGGAGTGGGATTCCCTTGATTTTTTAAAATGTTTTTATTATCACTTTAATCCAGTCTTGGAAGAGAGAGTTGACCAACTCTCGTGCTCAGTCTGTCATCTTGAATCACCACCAGAATCTGCACTCTCCTTTTAATAAAAAAAAATAATTATCTTTACTTTACTTGATGTTAAGGAAAAACACTGGAGCTAAGCATTTAGTTTTATGACATATGATGCTTTGTAACCATAGAACTCACTGTTGTTCTTCGTTGTATATTTAAATATTCATCACCTCCCCCCCACACACAGCCACACACACATCTCCACTCCCAAGTTCTATGTTTTGATTCTCCTCTTACTGGATGGGTTTTATTTCAAGGAGTTAGTAAGTGCAGTATTCCCTTCATTCTTTCATGCTAGAGCAGGCCATGGTGTCTATTGCCTTTGAACCTGAAGAACCCCTTGGCAGGTTACAGAGCACATGGATCACGCGTCATGGCTTCATGATGCTGTGGACTTCAATGTGGTGGAACACCACTGGCTGCGGGCCTCCTGCCATCTCCTGGTTGGTTGCAGTCTACCACTGAGTCATTGTTTTGCCCCCTCCAGAAATCTGGTGCATGCTATAACCATCATATTCTTTCATATTTATAATATCTGTTTGTGGTCTTTATACTTGAAGGGAGTCTTGATTGGACACAGTATTTTTTATCACATTATTTTCTTTTTTTTTTGTTTACACTGGCCAAAGACAGCCTTTATTAAGATATGTCTTCTTTTTTTTAATTAATTAATTTATTTATTTTTAATTTTTACTTTACAATTCTGTATTGGTTTTGGCATTTCTTTTAGAATTTGGTAGGTGTTGCTCCCAATGCCTGCTTTTTGGAATGCTACTCTGGAAAAGACTGAGGCCAGTCTGCTTTTGTTCTTAACTATAAGAGATAACATTTGTGTCTGGATGCCTGAAGAATTTTTTTCTCATCCTCAAAACTGAATAACAAGAAGCATATGATTTTTGATGGAGAGTGTTGAATGTATTTGTTTTGGAATATGACAGGAAATTTTGAGTTGCGGCATCTCCTATTCTCGTATTTTAGGATTACTTTTCTTTTTTTTTTTTTCTGTTTTTTTTTTTTTTAAATTTATTTATTTATTTTTAATTTTTACTTTACAATTCTGTATTGGTTTTGGCATAGATTGACATGAATCCACCACAGGTGTACATGCGTTCCCAAACATGAACCCCCCTCCCACCCCCCTCCCCACAACATCTCTCTGGGTCATCCCCGCGCGTCAGCCCCAAGCGTGTCATATCCTGCATCAGACATAGACTGGCATTTCGATTCTTACATGTTATTATACATGTTTCAATGCCATTCTCCCAAATCATCACACCCTCTC